>NC_060155.1:19342295-19393051 GCF_021292245.1 Micropterus dolomieu
GGGCAGAGGTCTGTTGTCTGTTCCAGAGTCTCGACTGAAAACTAAAGGGGACAGAGCGTTTGCTGTCAGGGCCCCGAGGCTCTGGAACAGCCTGCCCGAGGAAATCAGGTCGGCTGAGTCAGTGAACTCTTTTAAGTCCCTTCTTAAAACATACTTTTATAGGAGAGCCTTTCCCGATCTTATTTGACTTTATTTTATCCCTTTTATTTTATTGTATTTTACTAATTTTATATTAATTTTTCATGCTCTTATCTTGTTTTTTTGTATTATTCTTTACACTTGTTAAAGCACTTTGTAACTTGTTTTTGAAAAGTGCTCTACAAATAAGGATTATTATTATTATTATTATAAATTACTTCTTGGTTACTTCCCACTACAGAACATGTAGTATTACCTTTTTATTTCTTCTTAAGTAGATTCATGGTTATTAAAAAATGTACCATACCCCACACTGTCTGACATAATCATATATGGTTTATATTGTGTATAATCTTGT
This sequence comes from Micropterus dolomieu, assembly GCF_021292245.1. Lineage (NCBI taxonomy): Eukaryota > Metazoa > Chordata > Actinopteri > Centrarchiformes > Centrarchidae > Micropterus > Micropterus dolomieu. Next base: position 19,342,792 of record NC_060155.1, read on the forward strand.
TCCTGCTCTTCATTAAAGCTTTAAGATGTTTACCCTGGTGAAATACTCAGACCACAAGACATCATATTTTGTATGGCTATGGTACCTTTTGAACATTTTCCTCCAAAATTCAGCCCGATATATTTGGTCTTTAGATACCAGATTTTAACACATTTTGAGGGATTGTTTGCCAATTAATGACTTTGTAATGGCTGGTCCATCAGCAGGCTGCTGCTTGTAAAGAGATATAATAATGAATATAAATAATGTATGCAATAAGTGATTATCAGTAATTACTTCATATCAGTGATAAGCACATTTTTTTTCATCATGAAACAGATGATGTTGCGTGTTTGGGTTTTTATCAGAATTAAAGTACTTAGACAGGATTATTCTTCTTTATTCTTATACTACTAGTTTATAACGAAGTTTCTTCATAAAAGCAGAGAACAAGACATCAAAGAGTAAATAGTTTTTCCTTTATTGGCAAGGCATACAGTTCTAGTTTGAGAGAGTTAAACAGCAGAGTTTGGATTGTCAAAGCTGCAGAGTCTTAGTTCATGACCCATATTCATAAAATCTCTAAGAACAAAAACACTGATCTAGGACGACTTGAGGCTGTATGACTATGTTATCTTCACTATGAAACGAAGAAGTCTCAGATCAGCACACTTACTGTAAGATCCTTCATGAATACGTGATCTGACCAAACCAATAGAAGCAGGGGAAGACGGGAGAGGAGAGGTTTCTCAGAAAACCCAGACGAAAATCTGTCACTCAGCTATTTTTTTCCCAAGAAAAACAAGAAAGTGAGTATTTTTGCTTATGTATATTGTTACTTGCAGACATAAAGAAATGAAATGAGAAGGAAAAAAGCTGAGTAATAGTTGAAATCTGTCCTGTTTGACTTTCCCACACATCAAGCTATACATAAGTACTAAACCTCAGACTAAAATAAAGTCTACTGTTCCATCGTTTCTGACAGATAATATAATAAATAAACTGTACATGAAGCACTGTGAGGAAAATGTACAAAATCAAACAATTAGTGACACACAGAGAGACAGAATGAATCTTCGCATGTCGTGCTGGTTAAGCTGTCATTAAATAGTCCTTAGTGTTGAAGGCATCCTTGAGTGTTGGTCTGTTTGTTGCTGTTTATGGCTACAGAAAGGATTGCACATGTTTTACTCCAGCATGTCAGTGAACACATCTATGACCAGAAAAAAAAAACAAGTTTGAAAATAAGGCGTTCAGCTCGTTCACACATTAAAACATGATTTACTCTGGTAATAAAATAAAACAGGTCTCTCCACAGGCTAGGTTTTGTAAGAACTCTACATACTCTTCATATTCTTTGAATCCTGCAGCCAATGTCATGCATTTCAACAAAAGACATTTTTTTTGTACAGTCAATTATAAAAAGAACAAAGACAAAACAACTTCAGTCCCTCGAACATCCAACCTTTAGGAGCTGTAGTGGTGTAGCCCGTGCAATTCATCTCAACCTTCAGGCCATTTGCCAACGGAAAAACAGTGAAACAGTCACGTTATACATGTTCAACTGTACTGGAAGTGCAGAACTGTAAAAGTACCATAAAAAAGTGCTTTGGTTTTTTTTCTTAGCAAATACATCAAAAAAGTAATTCGCTCACACACAAGAAAACACATTACTGATTTAAGACAATATCAGTTTCAGTTACTATTTGAACAGGAGTTAGAAAAAAAGGAACAGAGACACTGGGGTCAGATTGGCACACAGGGTGCTACAATCAACCAACTTTATCAGTCACTGATGGAAAGTAGCCAGTGGCAAAATGGAAATTACAGTACGGGTTGTGTCATGCTTGCTTGGCACTTGTTTTGTCATTGACTATGTCCCTGTGAAGAGCGAAATATTGATCAATGAGAGAAAAAAGACAAAAAACATTCTGGCACAGGAAACTGTCTCTTGGTAACCTCTTGGATTTTTTTTTATACAGTTACAATGATGCTAACATCCTTCTTTGCAACCCTCCTAGTACACTGCCCAGTGTCTAGTAATTTATGCAAGTGGATATTACCAAAAACGGTATAGCAGTAGGTGGATGCAGTGTTTTACACACTATGTAGTAGTGATAATGGATTTGAATGTATAGTTAAATGCATTTGTAGCTGTACTGTAGTGTTTAGTTTTTTGCATAATGTCTGTGCTGGTTGTTTACAGCCAAAGACAAACTGTTTTGAGGTCAACAGCCACCAATGTGTTCATGTTTTGGCTCAAGCCCTTAATCACAATGAGGGCTGGCTATGAACTAAACTGTAAAGTGCTAAACTTGAAGGCAAACTGATAAAACCGGTGCCAAATATTAAGTATGCAAATTAAGAAAAACAAACGAACAAAAATATTAGTGAAAAAAAATCAAGAAAGCAACAAAACTGAGACATGACTGATATTTTGGGTAGCCCTACAGTTAAATACGTTTTGAATGTATTTTCCATATAGGCCTATGCAAAACCAAGAGCTTCAGTTCCACTTGTCAACAGCGGGAGGCGCCATGTGCACAGTCCGCATTGCTTTGGATGTAATTCCTTGACTGCATAACACTGCACTGACCCTGGCTCAGTTTTGTCGCTCACAAATCATAGTTTAGGATTATAAAAATGGAAATAGAACACCTAAAACAACTGAAAATCTCAAAATAATATGTACTGACAGCCACTTCATCATAATCATATTCTTCTACCAAAAAAACTGCCTGCTGAACACAATGAAATGGGCTGTGCAACACCAGCTGAAAGGAGTGCTATGTACACAATAATAATGATAGAGTCACTCAAAATGTCTGCTACATTTAAAGTTTCCTGCATAAAATCATGCATAGCCCCTTTCTGCCATTACTCTTCTATTTACTGTATCTTTATTTACTCTATTTCACTGAATATGGACCTAAATAAAAGACAACAGAATAAACAAACAAACAAACAAATGAAAAGGCAGGCAAAACAGCATTGTCCCTGTAAATAGCAAGTTTGGCAAGATGTCTTACAAGACTTTGTCGCGTTTTCACGTCCATTCATCACTTCCTCACTTTCTTCACAAACACTCCAAAAGAGGAAGGCAGTTCTGTCATTTGTGTAGTAGACCTTGGGTTGGCTGGTAAAAGGGAAGTTGTTTTTAACTTCTCATTGTCTCTGTAGATCGTAATCCACAGTATGTCTGAGTGAAAGACAGAAAACACAAAGGACCAGTTAGAAACTTGGTTTCATGTCCACTACTGGAACAGTGAATCCGTCTATTTGTCTTTCTCCAGTGCAAGTGACTGCTGTGTGAAACTGCAGACTTTCTTAATACCCCCCACACCCAACCGCACTCCCGTACTCCCCACCCCGAGGCTTGCTGTCACCCTGTCCGCAGAAACCAGAGGTGGTGGTGTTTGGCTGGAGTGAGAGAAGGGGAGTGACAGAGGATGAGACACCGAAATCAAGAAAAATAAACAAAAAAGGCCAACAGAAATACAACTTTTGACTGGTGCTATGTGCCAAGTCTGAAGCGTGGTACCCCAGAGACGCCTTCCTCGTCTGTTTCTCTGTCTTCTGCCATATCTTTCTCAGAGTCTAAAGAAAACGTCCTGCCTGAATCAGTAGTGAACTTTCTGGGGAGCAGGTGAGTCATTGCAGACAGTGCATCCAATCCGCTGCCAGAATCAGTTCTGGAGAGTTCAGTTCCCCTGCTGCCGCTGTACTCCTCCTCTTCCTCAGGTGGGCTCTCTGTATCAGACTCTCCTTCTTCTTCCAAGGTCAGCTCAAACTGGAACTTGTCGGCTGAAGTGGAGGCACTGCCCCCACTGTGCGCTGAGGCTTCACCGGAAAGGGCTCCATCCTCCCGGCCCTCTGGATTGGGTGAGGGGCTGTGGGGGATCATGCTCTGGTACCACTCTCTGTTATCTTCCAGTGTGTCCAGGATCTCCTGAGCGTCTGGGTGGACAAGGTCGGCCCATGTCTCCCACAGAGGATGAACAATGTAGTCAATGAAACCCACCTGAAAGAGAAAGGCAAGAAGTGGTTTATGTTCACTGTATATAAAGATTTCTCTTTTTCATTGAGTCCCTTTTTTGTATAATTTTCTTCCCTACTTCAACATGTGCTGCAGCTTCTATTCTGTACCTGGTTCTTCTCTATTGAGGCATTTTGTTTGTCACACATGGGGCTGATCTCCATGCCCTTGTCTCTCTCCCTATCCCCCTGGGTGAAAAACTCCACCATGATGCGGTCTGTCCACTGCCGGTATAGCTCAAGAGGCTTGGTGGGGTTGCTCAGGTCTGCACAATGCACCATGTTCTGAAGGACCTGTTGTGACAAAAGAACAGTTTGTAAATATCCAATGAAAAAACATACTTCTTAATACTGCGAGGGATTTAACTTGAAGCAGCATTAAATGATTTTTTGGTCACTTGGGGACAGCAGAAAAAGCTGTAAACACCTTATACGGTTCACACGGCTGTGGTGAACTGTTTACAGACAGTGGCCTATTGAGACACACAGCAGACACGGAACAACATTAGCATTGATTTAGAGTTGTGTTTTTTTCCACCTGATTGATGAAAGTCCAGTATTCACTCTTCTTATAGTTTGGTTTTGGTTTCGACCAACCCCTGAGTGAAAAATCTGTCTCTTTGGCAGCAATGTTCACCAGCAAGTTTTCACTTTGTGTGTCATTTGGTCGTAAGCAGGTAGCGTACAGTGGGATTTTAAAGCCTTAATGCTGAAAACAGCTACCTGCTGCAGCTGGAAACATTTTTGACAACATGGAGAGCGGGGAAACTTAATATAAAGTGCAGCTCCAACAATGAAAAAATGGTCCACACCTGTATGCGGTCTGAGTAGTTGTCCAGCAGCAGGACTCCTAGACTAGTGACTTTCTTGGTCTCGACCATGGTTTTCAGGTCTGCCAGTAGGTTCATGTGTTTAGACATATCTGTGGCCAACACCTGTAGGTTAAGCAATTCGATTTTAAAAATCAATTTAAGGGAAAACACAGTATTACATTGTTATATAAGTTGCAGGTAATTCCTGAACTGAGGCAGAAACAGGTTTCCACCAAAGTGTCTTACCATATCTATGACCATTTTGCGCAGCGACTGTCTCTGCTTTTTGCTGAGGTTCTGAAAGATGTCACAGTTGTCTTCCTGCAGGAGCTTAAAGCCAACAGCCAGGTGGTGATTCTCCAGTACTGACGAGTCATTGTACATCAAGGCCAGCTCTGAGTCTGAAGGCAAAAAGATTTTTAAATAAGTTTACAGACAGCACTGTAAACCACCTGAATGGGAAACAAATGTATGCAGCACCTCATCCACATATTTAAATCCACTCAGCACCAATGCATTTTCACATAATCCCAGTAGAGCTATGCAAACTCACTGGTGTTGATGAGGAACTGGTTGGAAACTCCAGGGTGATCCACATCATGGATGCCGCTGGCAAACAGAGCGGCGAGGATTTCCAGATCAGTAAACACAGCCTTTGACAACACAAGAAGGCAGGGACAGTCAATGTGTGTGTGTGTGTGTGTGTTTGTCTGTGTGTTTGTGTGTAGATGCTAATGATGAAGTTGGTCTCTGCTCTTTCTCTAGGATGAATTAGAGTGACTGTCTACCTCCAGAGCAGGTGTGGACAGTAAGACATGCGTGGACTGGACCACGTCCGCAGCATGGATGTTGTTGTGGTACGCCACGTCAGCATGGTAATGATCCTCCAAAGTCATCATGAAGGTAATGAAAGTGTCCACTGGAATCTTAAAGGACTTCAGCAGGTCACGCTCCTACAGTCGCAGAAGAGACAAAAAAAATCAGACTCTGGCTCACTGGTCCCTGTTTAATCCCTTCATTTACTGTTGTGTTTATTAATTTACTGTACCAAAAGTTTGAGGTTATCCAGTAAAAGGACAATACAGTATGTTGAGATGTGTTACCTGGAAGATGGTGTACATGGTGACTGTTAGTGGGCGATTCCCAGAATACTCAGAGACCTTAAAGATGTCAATACCCCATCGGTTTATGTCCTCCAACTCCTGCCAGAGGACAATAAGCACAATTATGTATAGAATATATTAAAAACAATTCAGAATAATTTGAAAAGAGACCAACAACTGAATTGAACTAATCCTCATACCCTGGCTAGGAGTCCTTCCTGGCTGGCGCTGACCCCAAAGCGAGGGATGGTGGAGGGGGCGAGACTGGGGCTGTGGGTGGGCTTCTTCACGCCACTGATCTGGGACATGGGCCGCTTCTTCTTATCCTTCTCCTTGGTGGGGGGAGACATGATATCCATGTCATGTTGCTTCTCTGTCAGATGGAGACAGACAAAATATAAACAGTCTCTGTGTGAGAAATACACCACTTTAACAATAACTTCCCATTGCACTCTGTTGTTTTTAATACTTTTATTATTTTAATAACCTCTTTATATGTATTTCACTATTCATTATTATTCTTTTTTATGTGTGGTAATCTTACAATTATAAATGAAATGCAACTAGTGATATAATGTGTTTGCTGTTAATAAATCTTTTACAATCATATCATTTACATGATATATATGTTTATGTTCAGCTTGTGGATTCTACAAAGTAAAGGTATTTTACCTAGGAAGGTACTAGAGATGAACTCTGACACTTGGTTCCCTGAGCGGCTGGTTTCTGACAGCTGGGTGAGCTCTCGGTTCAGCATCCTCTTGAACTATGGACAAACATTCACACAAGCATGGATGAGTTAAGTCAAACACACCTTTTGCTAAAATACAGAAACTCATCTACTGTAAACAACCATTAACCATCCATAAATATACCCAGAGTGGCTACACCAACAACAGCATTCGTGTATCTGTGTGTATCTCACGTCACACATTGTGCAGGAGCTAATGAATGATCATGGAGAAACGCATGACTGATTTTACGTATAGTAGCCTGCACCCAAACACACGCTGCACACTGTGCATGTGGATCATGTTTGTCAAGATGATGTCTAGACTCTCAGAAAAAGTCTCCTGTCTTATCTCAACCACCGGTTGTTCACTTCTACACGCTCTTCCACAAAATGAGCAACATGTGATCCCCTCCCACCCAGCTTCATCCCTCGCCTCTCCTTACCTGAATGAACATCCACGACACTGAGATGAAATAACTCACTTCTGGCATTTCAGCGCAAAGTCAAGCATAGGAGCAAAAATAAAACTGAGCGAGAGAGCTGAGCTTTCTGGTCGTCCTCCGACTCTGTCTGTTTGGCAGAGTTACACACAGCAGGGACACTTTGTGCTCCTATACTGCTTGCATGAGCAAAATCCACTGCAAGTAGACAGTCCACTGGTTAGTGCTCTAGAAGCTTTGATCAGTTTTAGCTGAACAGATGGGAGGAAAAACTGTTCAGAGGTCCATGGAAGAACAAGAGAGTGGAAGCATAGCTGTGGGAATGCTGTGGGAATGCTGTGGGAATGCTGTGGGATGCGAGGATGCAAGGCGGAGAAGTCACACTCCATCGCTATCCCTGACTCTCCCTCATTGACTCAGTTACTGCCTGCTCCCATATGTGTGTAAACAGAGGGAGAACGAGGTACTCTAATCCCCACCTCCTTCCAAAAATGCCTAAGAATAGCAGCCAATCATGTGCCTGCTGCAGCAGAGGTAGGAAGAGACAGAGGGCCCTCATTGGGCAGGAGATGTACAAAGTAGGCAGGGCTGCGTGGAGGCGGAGGCTGTGAGACACACCATGTGCACCAAGTTTGAAGAAGATTTTAAGGAAAAGCTTTGAATGGATGGGGGGAATTTCATTCATGTAGCCAAAAATAAATACAGTACACCGTGTACCACAAAGATGTGGGTACATCGACCATTATTGTGAATATGATCGTAAACAGAAGATAACAAAATATTTGACCCAGAAATACAAACAAAGAAGGCTTTAGCATAAAGAAAATAATATGTTGATGTGATGAACATAAAAGAATTCTTGTTGAGTACAGTTTAACCATGTTTTTAAGCTGATGTAAAATATAAGATAATTGAGGAAGTTTTGTTATGACAATAAGTGACAGAAGTCACAGTGCATTTGCTTTTACATTACCAAATCAGTGGTGGTGACTGCTTATGAAGTTATGAAAAACATTCTGAATGGGGTCAAATGAACATTTCCTCAACTGAGCTATTCAAACAAAAATGTCTCAGTGCTCCAGACAGGTCTCAATCTTCCTCAAAGACATTATCAGGTAAAAAACATGCTTGGAACGAAACCATTCACTAAATCCACCAGCAATGCAGAAACAAGCCTGCCAGCTTAAAAAAATCTTCCCCACTGACTAAAGGTGCTCATTGACTGATCTGCAGCAATAATGGTGGGGGTTGCCTCCCGCCAAAGTCCAACCGGGGCCACGTGAGCGTGTGTGATAGTATATGTATCAAAGCAGGATATATATGCGACGGGAGGCAAGGCAAGCACATGTACATGATTGGAAGAAATGTGTGCACTTATGATGTGTGTATATGTATGTTAGTATGATTGCTTGTTGTGTGGGCGGTGTAATCATGGAATCACATGAGCGCCGGCCTCCAGTCTGAGAGAAGGAGGAGGAGGGGAGAGAGATACATGTAGGAAAAATTGATGGGGAGGATGCCCCATCTTCAGCTCCCACTAACTCATTCAAATTTTTCTGCACATGAGTAGGGGGAAGGGTGTGTCTGTGTGTCTAGTCTCTATTTGCATGCATGAAACCATCCCGGTCATTCATGGTTTGGGACTCTTCATGATGGATTCTCTTTATTAGTGAGCTTTCAGATTTGTTTAAGGACCAGTGAAGGCTAACTGCACCTACAGTACGTCACACACAATCCACTGGGTAAGTGTACTTGGAGCTCATCTAATTTGGGCTGCAGATGATTACCATCCATTAATGAAAAACTGATGAAAATGATTAACAGTTCTTACATATTGCTTTCATTATCCGTTCTAATAAAAATGCTGACGTATTTCAACTCCCAATTCATTTTAATTCATTTCATTGCTGAATTTTGGCCATTAACGGCTCAACTGACACAGCTGTTGCCGTGGTGTGAGAAAACAACAGTGGTGGAAAGAGCTGCTTGATATTTATAGGCATAGGTCACAAACAGGACTGTTTAACTTTTATCAATGTGATGAACATTCAAATACTTTCATATTGCAGATTTTCACAATTGCTAAGACACATTTCTCGAAACCTTCATCCATTTTCTCAAAACTTTAAACACAAAATCTAATGTTTAAACTACATTCACAAAACCCCTGACTCTTCTGGCAAAATCAAACAATCGCCTCAAAACCATGTGATCTGTGTTCAAAATCAAACAATGGTTTCAAAACATAAACACAGCCAGTCAATATATAAAACACTACAGAGCATTCTTTAAACACTACTTTAAAAAAATTTAGAACACAGCGTCCAGGGCATGTAGTTACAGAAAATGTTTTTTTGCATATAGGAAACACATTTTCCAATTTAAAAAAGTATAGTAATCACAACTTAGTACAGTAAATATATAGTATACTGTAAGTACTGCAAGTGATACAGTATTGAATATCTGTATATTCAGCATTTGCATAAAAATACAGTACTGAAAAAAGAAAACTCTAAATGAAAAGCCTATTACACTCAAAAACGTTGCACAACTGCAAAATCAAAGTCAATGAGGGGGATCATTCTGCCTCAGCATCACGTCTTTGTGTTGGGTCCAGCCAGAGGACTTCATCCACATCACATGCAACCATGTCCCTTGCCAAGCAAGGGAGAACCCTCTGGTGTGCTGGATGCAGCCTTACTGTAACAACACTCCACACCTCTCTCATCACAGGCCAATTCCATTGCCTGTAAGAGATTCTCCCTAGTGAATGAATTTCGGTCATATACCTTCCACCACCAGGCAGAGAAAAATGCCTTTACAGTTTCTTACAACTGCTTACACACGTTTTCAAAACGATGTCTCCCAAAACTGCTCACACAAAATGCAAAATGCCTCATATGTCCTTCAAAATGCCATAAACATATCCCAAAATGAAGCATTTGCATTAGATGGCAAATACTTTTTTCAAATAGTAAATGATTGGATTTACCATTTACAGACTGTTGTTCTGAATCTAAAGCTCTTTTGTCTTTCATAGGCTTATGTGTACTTTTCAATCCAGTGTTATAGAGTGAAAGTAATCTGCTGAGAGGGGTTGAAAAGTACACTGTAAACACCATTGCAATGTTGAAACAGAAATTTGGCAAAACATTATTATTGTAACAGTAGCACAGTGTTGTATACAATAGCATACAAGAAACGAAAACCATAAACATATATAAACCAAAAGCATAATTTTTACTTGTATTGCCAAACAATAATACTTATTTTACAATACTGTACTGATGAAATAACCATTAGATTGTTGCACACCTGTTCTAATTTCTTTAGGTTCAAATTGTGGCCGCCACTGTAAAGCGACTCTCAGTCAAGCTTCTCTCATTGTCAACCTGTGGTTGATCACATAATCAGTAAGTGTGGCCCTGATCTCATCAGTGATGGCCCTTCTTCCTTCTCTAATTTGCCCTCATCCTCTTCCAACTACTCCTGTTCCAAGTCCTTCTCCTCTTCAAACTCTCCCTCCTTGAATTTGTCCTTATTGTCATCCCCTGCCTCTCCCTCCTACTTCCCTTGCTCTCTGTCCATTGTTGGCATCCATTGTTCAAAACAAATAATCTGACCTTTGACTTATTTATAGGCCTATACTGAAGCAGTGATTGGTTAGTGATCAGTTAAGCAGTTATTGTTTGCACATGTGAGGAGTGGCTGTGTGACCAACGTTGCAACGTTTTCGGATTGAACGACATGTTTCCTTGCAACGTTGTGCAACGTTCCGCAACGGGCTTGGAGGTATGTTTTCTTCTGTTTGGTGGGCGTGTCACAGGCGTTACCCAGTCAGCTGCGACAAGTCTGTAAACACAACGGTGTTAAAAAGGCAGGAAAATGCAGTGCGCTTGCGCACACAACAGGGTATTCAGGGAACCACTGTTTCCGTTGAAAAAAATGTTTTGCTACGTTTTGTCAGCGCTGAACTCGCCCCTGGTGAAGAAGTGTAGCATTATAATTGGTTGTGTTTGGGAAAGGAAAGCAAGTCACTTCCTGTTAGATTTTTTTGTATTAGTAGGTAGATCATTGTGTGTAGTGTTTTGAAAAAAGTGTTTTATGCAGTTGAAAACTGAATGAAATAGCTAATGGTTTTAGAGATTTGAGATAAGGTTTTGCTCTTTGAGTAAGAGGTTTCAAACATTGCGTGACATGTAAAGAATTTGTGTGTAAGCAGTTGTAAAAAAAAAACTGTATTGGACTGAAGTAAGGGCTGTATGGTTGAAGGTAAACATTTATGAATCACTGGTTGCTGGTTGATGTTGAACCACTTGCTTAGCGGGATACCACAATGAAAATTGACTGTCCCATAGACTGCTGGCTGATGATCCTGCTGCTCACGCTCAAACACAAAATTCCAAAGACCACCCAGAAAAGTAAGAAAATGTTCAGTGTTATATGGCCTCAAGGTTGAATGACAGTAGAGACCCTGTCCATTACTTATAGCTTGGGCAAAGAGTAACATTGCCAATACGCTGGCCAGGGACTTGACCACATATAGGTTTGATCACATCATTAAAAACAAGTGTGCAGAATTATGAGTTGTTGTGTGTAAAAGATGACATCTGTGTTGTAGTTGTGTTTAACTTTTGCCTCATTCATTTACTGTTTTGCAACACAGTGCAAAATGTGTTTTAGTAAGTGAGGAGGTATTTAGAGTTATATTATTTAGAGAGAAAAAGAGTGGATGAGATTTGCAAAAAGTGTCTTAACTACCTGAACTTGTCTAAGGTTTTGCCAAAAGAGTGACTGATTCGACAAATAGGTTTAGGCCACTGAGCATTTGGTTCAGAGAATGGGGTTTAGTGTTTTAGCAATTGTGAAAAACTGTAATTGGAAATGCATTCTTGTAAAATCTACCACGTTCGACCTCAATGAGTTCAGGGTCATCTACTGTACCGTGTTCATGGAGTTTGAATCTGACAACCTTAAAAATGGCAACAAGATGCATATGACTAATAAAATCCCTCAGGGAGGGTGAATAATACAGAACAAAGTCAGCACTCTGCAACCTTGCTCTGAATCTGGCTGTATTTAATGTTAACCTGAACAGTGCGGCAGTGTGGGGACCTTCTATCCTGTGACAGGTATGTATGTTCAGTATATTACTCTGTGGTCTGCTGAGTGTCTAAATGTCCCGCTCATCAGGCTGCTGTGTATTATGTCAAAGCACCTTGTTGGAAGCCATCTCGCTGACAGAGTGTCGAGTCTTCAGGGTCTCCAGTTGCTCCAGACACCAGTCCAGCTCATCTAGAGTCTCTATGGCCAGCTGCTGGTGAGGCTCCTCTGTAGCAGATAAACACAGTAAGGCATTATGGGATGGATCAAACTCCTAGAGAACTTTCGCATACTGTTCAAATTTCAAAAAGATTCTTAAAGTGGAACTTAAAATGGGCTGTAAACCTCCTGTTCTTGTTGAAAACAGCTTTTCATGAAAAAAAAAAGATTTCATCAGTGGTTGATTGTACCTAAGTACAATTACAGTTACTATTTGAGGTACTTTGCTTAAGCATTTCCATGGTATGCTACTTTATACTTCTACTCCACTACATCTCAGAGGCAAATATTGTTTGTTTCACTTCACCGCATCTCTAGTTACGTTACATATTATGATGTCATATACAAAAAACATAATGAGCGTATAAAATATGATTGCAGTGTTATAGATTAGACTGTACAGCAGTACAGTATGTAAAAAGATTCAAAATAGCTTCACCTCAAGAAGCTACAACAGTAACATGCTGCCTACACATTAATGTATCAGTAGTAAAACTAATAATGTAATATGTAACTGATCACTAAGAGTAACACTTTCAATGCAAGATTTAGACTTTTTTTTCAATGCAATATTTTAAAGGCATATTCTTACAATATGGTATTAATACATTTACTTAAGTACATAATGAATTCTTCCCCCCACCACTGGATTTTATGTGTTTGTGAATGGCATTAATTTACTAATTCATTACTGTGACGTGTTACCAGGAACCCAGATTTTACAATTCACAAATTCAATCGTGATAATGTCCTTGCTGTCTCCCTGTCTTCCTGACCAGGGTCAGTGCTGATAATGGGATATTGATTAGTAAATACCCCTTTTTAATACCAGTACCAACCTGCGAGGCTGGTCTTACACATGGATGGTGGGTTGCTGCCTGAGGATCGTGTCCTGTAGACAGAGACAGCAAAAGTCATAATGTCACTACAGCATGATTATATTTGTGAGGTATGAAGGTGAGATCACTAGCAGATTTATCAAGCAGCCATTGACATTTTCTAAGAACATACTTGCTGGCTGTGCGATCTTGTTGGCCGGTTATGACGGCAAAGTTACTTCGGACCGTCCTAAGGCTGGCGAGGACCTATAAGATTGGGACAAGAGGCTGAATGTACTGAATGACGTACGTTACATTTATGATGTAATGAAGCCTCAGATGTCACTTCATTCATAGCCTTAAATACTTGCACATGTCTTCATTTAATTCATCTTGAACTAGTGCTTCTTAATTCGCGTCACTGACAAGCCTTGAAATCAGATACTATGGCTTTTATCCTGCAAGCCTTAGTGCTACACAGAAACATTCTCCTCTCCCTGTCTGATGTTTGGATGGCATCACTGACACTCTTCTATGTCATGTCTGTCACTCCATCTGGAGCCAAACACTGACTCAGCACACAGAGAAAGCCCGACAGAGTATCCTGTGTCCAGACCTGACCCATGTAGCAGCCTTATCAGCTTGCATGCAAATTTAAACAGCATGATCCAGCAGTATTAGATTCACTGCTTCGTTCACTGTGTAAAGTGAGCACAAGTGTGACGCACATCCGACGCAAGAGCCAGGCAACACCAGTGGGATGTCTGATCCTGTCGCAGGGCCAAGATAATGCTGAGGGGCTGTTCCGATGATGCAGTGAAGCCCAAACCTGCACCATCTGGACTAGTATAGTTTTTTTTAAAAGACCTGCTGTCTTTAGTTAACAAGTGAACATGAATTTCTTTTTATTAGACCATCTGGCACGATTTCAAAGAGCACATAAAGAAAATCGTTTCAGAGAACTCACCTGTGCAAATGGTGTGACAATCATGTCTTCTGTATGCCTGCAATAAAGAAGAAAATATACAGGAGGGCAGGGAATGAAACAAAGACATGAAACACTGACTAGAGGACCAACCTCCAAGCTCCTAGGCTAAACAGCTTTAAGAAATCAAATCAAAGGAAACCACACTGCACCTTTGTCGGAGGTATCATTTCTAGTTCACCATAATGAGGTAGTCTGGTTGAGGTTGGCAGCAAGAGGACATCATTATTATCATATTTACTTGTCAGATGTTCATGTCATTCATCACTCCCTTTGTCATCATTCTGTTAAAATGTCCAAAAACTAAAATATGTCATGCACTGCGTATAGTAAGGTCGCTGAGGGAACGGATTGGGATAGGTGGAAGGGAGGGTGATATAAGATATAATGCAATGGTAAATGCTCATAAGTAAATAAAAACACAGAGTGTGTTATTGTACTTGGTTGTCTCTGATTAAGGGTCACATGCAAAAAACAAACAAAAAAACAAAACAAACATAACTGGGTGTTTTGAGGGTGGAGGGGTCTAATGGGGGTCAAAGGTGAAGTGTTTCATATTTAGGGAAGTGATATATGGCTGTGAAGCCATCTAAAAGGGAATACAGGAGAGAGTCAGTGTTTTTATCTTGATTTAGTTTTATCATGTTCTTCTCACCGAGATGACAACCAGTTGACTTCCCAGTGCTTCAAGCTTTCTTCCCTTTAAAAACAGATAGGCAAGAGTGCATGAGGAGACCTGTGACTGCTTACTTTAAAAACTCAAATGTGTTTAGACATTATGAACTGTGAATTGGACTGTTTTGGGGACATCTTGGAAACACAAACAACAAAAAAATAAAACAAAACACAACAAAATCTTCCTATTTCATAGGGAAGCATATTTGACATGCAAAAAAAGTGTCTGTACTAATGTCGGGCTTTTCAAGGCTGTATATCTTACTACAGCATGTTTTAATACTGTCTTTGAGCTACCACAACTTAAAGACTAGGACAGGAAAGGCATCGAAATGTGCTTAAGTAGACCCCTCTAATCAATCTGTGTAGAATTTTGGTCAAACATAAGCAACGTGAAGAATAGTGTTGATACATCAAAACACAAAGCCACGAAAGACAAAGCACGCCACCTAAACAGTATGGCCCTTTGGCTTCAGAGGTCTCTCAAGGAATCCAATGAAATGCCAAAAAGGCTAGTTTAAAATTTGCAAATAAAGTTAAGACCGCAACTGTTTGCTGCAGCTTGTAAGGGAGCCAAGTCTTAAACCAATGCACCATCTGAATCTTCCAATGTGGAAACCTCTAAGCACAAGGAGAGAAAAACATGTCTTGTTATTTGCTAAATGCATTCAACTGACAACAATGTTTTTTTTAAGTAAACTTACACTGGTATCCCATCATTAACGACCAAAGCCTGTGTATTTAGATATCTTGTGCTACACTATATATATTCAGAGTAAAGACTGAATATATACAGAAGTACTCATTCATTTTGTATATGACCTGAATCACAGCACACAAAACACTGTTGGTATTGAGACTTTACTTTTGCATAGTGAGATCTATTTTTTATTTCATCAGAGCATCAGAGAGGCTTATTGTGTGTGTTTATGAAATGTGATTTTGGTGGGAAATTTAAAGTCTGACCCTGAATATGATTTTTCCCCCCATTTTTGTAATCAAACATACCAAATCACTTCATGCCAAAATAGGCACACGACATTAAAGTAAAGCATTTGTGGAGCAGAAACTATTGAGAGACAAGAATGCTCTGAGGGGTGTAAATGAAAGTCGTCATAAACTTGAATAAATAAAGGGGGAACACATTTTGCTTACAACCAATCCTCCTAAATACATAACAAATATAAAACATTGCATATTGTGTTGCAGAGTCTCTCCCATTCACAAAGAGTTACCATAACAACAACAACGACAGGTGGAACAGCTGAGATGAACTTACAGGTCACTGGCAGTGGAAGAGTTCCTGGAAGGACCTTTGGGTGAAAGGTCAAAGTCAGAGTCGGAGCGGTAGAGGAAGGATTCCCGCCGCTGGCTATGGGGAAAGTTGGCCTGCAAGACCAGACCAGAGCCAGGGCTGGCCTGGGGGTCCAGGGGGCTGCGTCCCACTGACAATCCATTCTCCACATCAAAACTGAGAAGAGAGAGAGAGAAGTGATTAAGGTTAGATGAGTCAAGACACATTTCTTGGTTAAAAAAACAAGCATGCAGATTTATTCCAAAGCATAGAAAGAAAATGAAAGAAGCATCCATCCATGCAGGACACCCAGTTCTTGGTTTAGAGGTTGCCATTGTTAAACCATTAACCAGTAATCGTTTTCCCATTAAAATATTAACCACTAGTTCTCCCACTGCTGAGAGCATGCATGCATCATGAAGCAGTTGTCCTGTGTGAATCTGTTTCTGGACATATCGGTAACAAATACAGGTTGTCACTTTGTGATTGTTTAAAGCATCAGGCAGGAACAACTGAACAACAGCTGTTAATAGAAATATACTGACTGACTGGTCGTTACAGTTCCAGCTGCCAGTGTGTTGTCCTCTTGAGCTAATTAGTTTCAGTGAGTGCTGCAGGCAATATGTGATAGTGAGACAAATAAATGGATCAATCAGAGCTGATCTATAGAATATGGATTTTGTTTGGTGATGAAAACATTACTCTTATAGACATAGACTATCTGATTATTGTGTGGACAAGGTAGACAAAACAATATTACAATCCCAGTATCTGCTCCAGTTGAGACACTGGTGCTGTTCCAGTAACAATGAAAGGGAGACGCACACAATGCCAAAATTTTTAAATATCACAAGCTTTCGTCACTGGGTAACAACATTCAGCCATTTTTATCTCTTGAACAGGAAATAGTGTAATTTAGAAGGAAGTGTGACCAGAATAAACCAGAAAAAACAAAATAAGAGCTAAAAATGACATATTTAGGAGGGTGACAAGGAGGATGTGACATATGTGGGAATGCAGTTATCACACTTAATTAGCTCACAAAGTAGACTAAAATCAGCACTGCATTTAGCATGTGATAAGACAAAAACAATGAAATTTAGAAACCACAATAGTGGCGTGCTGAGAGCTAGAGACTGTAAATGGATTCTAATTTTGATGATTAGTTATTATGATATGACCCACAAAGCCATTTACATCAAGAAAAAAAACCCCTCCAACAAATCCCACCACTTCCAGCCAGCCTGTCTGTATGCACTCAAAATGAAAACAGTTATAACACTGTCTACACATCTGCACTTCATAAAGGGTGTGAAGCTTGTGTGGCTAATGTCATGCAGGTGATGTACAAGTGTGTGTGTGTGTGTGTGTGTGTGTTAACATCCAGAGGAGTGTGTGGTGAATGACTGCGAGTGAACAGCGGGTATAAAATCAGCATCAGAGCACTGACGTGGGGTCACGTGAATGTGAGTCTAAAAATAGCGGGGCGTTCAGGTGAGGAGTTCCTCCTGATCAAACATGATCTGACTACAGATAGAAAAACACCAAATAAAGGCACGGCGAGGCCTTTCTTCACAGTCTGCGCACGTTTCTGCCTCGATCCACATCTTTATTTTCCCACAGCCCCCTCTGCTGACATCCGAACCCAGACAGACTCTTTCAGCCTGCATATCCATTTGGCAACACCTCTCCTTTTCTAAACAAGCGGAGGAACTCCAGAGTAGAAATCCACGCTTTAGAAAAACAACCATTAGCAGAACGTGGAGGATTTTGGACGAACACATGCTAAGACACACACTGAATCTTTTATAAATAAACACAGCAGGGGAAACGATATTTAAAAATAAAAATCTCTGAAACTAAAGGCAAACACAAAAGTGGAGTTATGTGTGATGTGAGTGCTAGCTGGAGATGTCTGTTGGTGGTAAAAAAAAAAATTTAACACAGCACTAAATACACTGTTTAGCTGTATGCAGTCTATACATTACAAGCTATGATTTCATTTGATTACCACTATGACAATTTCACTTGAGCACAGCAGTAATTAATAACATTAAAGAGCGCTTAATCACATTTAGTGCCCAAGTATGCTAAGCCAACGAACCAGTATGCACAATACCAGAGCCCCCAACTAGCAAACCTATATGGAGTACAGCCCTTGTTAATGTTATTAATTACATGTGTTTGTTACCTACTTTGACATGTCAACATGCTGATGTTTAGCAGGTACCACATTTATCATGTTCACCATCTTAGTTTAGCATGTTAGCATGTTTAAAATGCGCTAATTAGCACTGAACAAAAAATACAGCTGAGGCAGACGGGAATGTCAATCGTTTTGCAGATATTTTTGGACAAATTAACAATTAGACTTATCTAGTTGCTATTTCAAAAGTTAATGTAAAGTAAAGGGATCAGCAAAAGTATTGTCTCTACCAAATTTCACGGCAATCCATAGGATATTTGACTGAAAACCACAAATGTCATCCTCACAGTGGCGCTAAATGAAAAATCAGGGAATCACCACAGTCATTTGGGCTCATCATCTGGAGACTATGAATGTCTGTACAAAATTTTGTACCAATACGTCCAATAGTGTAATTTCAGTCTGGAACAAAGTCGTCAACTAACAGACCACATTGCCATCCTTAGAGCCATGCCGCTAGCATTGGCAAAAAATACTTGATTGCAGCTTTAATACAAATTTGATTACTTTGAATGCTGCAGCTTTCTACAGTTGTCTAATAGTAGGTATGCACCAACTCTAGCATGCAAACATCCTATTCATTTCTCTTTCCACTCCTTCCTCCAGTGCACCCCCACCCTGCTGTCCTCCTAGGATGCTGCATGAGGACAAGATGTTGCTGTGTTACTGGCTATTATGTAACAGTAGCCGAACAGAAGACCCCATCTCTCCATTCATGTGACAGATTCAGACATACCAACTGCAATATACATGGCCAAGGAGAGGAGTCGGGGGAGGTAGGGAAGTGTGTTACACAGAAAGAAGAGGAATTAAACCTGTTTTACATGTGTAAATGATGCCTTTAATGTGCTACAGCAGAGTAACGTGCCACCTTACACACATATAATGTATACAGTTCTGATCTGTAAGCACACACATCATCCAGTTACACATGTAGCTAGGAGCTTCACCCTCTCCCCTTCATCTTTCCAGTTTTCTCCATCTATCTTGTTCTGTCCTCCCTAATGATGCAGCACCCCTGGCTGTTGTCCTGCATGCTCTGACCATAAACTTGTTTCTATTTTTGTTTCTGCATCACGCATCAGCCTCTGTGCAGCTATATTTAGCCTCCCCATCCATAGGGATTCGGGAATAGACCGAGAGAGGCAGCGAAGGGGCTAAAAATAGAGTTTCAGGTAGAATACACAGTCCTCCCCTCCCCTCTCTTCTCCCTCGCACATCGCAGAGCAGCAGATTCTTCCCTCATTCATGAATATTTATGGGGATTTTTCTATTTGAAGCCGATGCCATGCTAAAATTAGATCAATCACAGAACAAAATATTGCCCACGTCTTTCCCTGGCTGCTATTTCACTTACAGTTTTCTCCTCTTTCTCGGGGGACTCCTGACTTACTCATTACACTGGACTATTAGCTTTTACTTAAACAAATACATGCACAAGTACACAATAGTAGTGAATTTTTGCACACTCTAGACATCAATATGTATCCCTCATATGATTTCCAGTAGCACAATCACAATGATCTCCCTTAGTTTTATATGAATTAAGAAAAAAATACTTTAATGTACATGGTTGCATTGCAAGGGAGTAGTCGTTGCCAAGGTAACAACAAATGGGGATCTAAAACAACTAAAACTAAGATTTTTAAAATCTATACTATCTAGCCTATGAGATGAATTTTGTCAGCTTTTGTAGGACTGTGTTAATAAAAATTGTTTTTGTGTTATTTTTTGTATCAGAAAGAGCTTTATTGCAAAGTAGTATTTTACACATACGAGGAATTTGCTTTGGAGATAAGGAGCTAGACGTGGACATAAAAATACAGTTGACATAAACAAATGGAAAATATATAAATATGGAAAAAACAAGTTATAAAAGAATAACAGAACTGTGTGTAAAAGAAAAAAACATGTGGCAGTTATTTAAATGTACTTTAAATGTATAAAGAATAAAAAGAAATGTGTGCATGTACGGCAGTTTGTGCAGTGATATGCAAAAATATTTACATTAGATTTACTATTATTCCTATTTATGTATGAAGTGTTGGGATAAACAATCTTTCAATTAAATCAATTTAAAATGCGTCAGCCAAGTTGAAATAACTGATCATTCTTGTTCAATTGAAATGGTTTTCAAATGTTTTTTGTCTAGTGATGGACTTCATATTCTGCTTTTGCATAATATTAGATTCATTTTGAAAAAAACATAGCAGGTGTCCATATTTCTTCATGGAGGCAACGGTGATGGAGCGAATATGAAACCAGAAAAATGTATACAAAATATGTCAACTGTGGCATGTGACATGTCCGGACAGAAGCACAGCAGCTGTTTGTAGGGCTGGTCTTCAAGACTCTTTTGTCTTTGTGTCTTTCACATGCCAGCCAGTCGCAGCCACCCACCTCTTCTCTCCTTCCCTGACACCCTCCTCCCTCTGTCCATTTCTCAGTTTCAGCCACAAGTGATAAAAATAAACAGAACAGAATGGTATTTTTTTTTATAAAATCCAGTTGACTGGGAGAGCGTTGTTTAATAATATACCACATAAACTTGTTGTGGAGTGAAGGCTCATGTGTGTAGTAGGTGCTGTCTGGAGAACTGAAATAAATCTATGAAGTCACTCTGAGGACAGAGTCCCTCTACTGGGCTTTGGTGAGATTGCAAGAGCTGGCCAATCTGAATATCCGACTGTAAACAACAAGTTCCAGCTTCTTAAATGTGAAGATTCTGTTTATCTTTGTCTTTTATGATAGTAAACTGAAAAACAAAAATTTAAAACATGTCACCTTGGGCTATGGAAACCTGTGATGAGCAATGTTATAGACCACATTTTATAGACATTTTATATGTATCAGTCAACTCTTTGGCTGATTAATGAATAATGGAAATAATCACAAGTCGCATCCCCCATATACTGCATATCAGTGAGTAGGAATGGGTGATAGGGCGGAAATTAATATCACAATATTATTATTTTTTATATTGATATACAGTACATCACATTAGGAAAAATGCAAATTCACAAATAAAATAATCAAACTACTGTTTAATGTCTTCCACTGAAATCCATCAGAAAAAAACTAAACAACTATTTTTTGTTAATTTTTAGTTACTAGTTTACTGGGAATCATTAATTCAAGCAGCAGAGCTTTGTAAAACAACAACACAATAGATAATTTTGTCAAGATACGATTACGGATTAAAAAACGTTTCCATATGCAGAGAAGGTGAAGACATCTGCCACCAAGGCACCTGTGCATACACACACACACACACACACACACACACACACACACACACACTGTCTAAAGACCAATCATGAAACCTTTTATGCAGAAAAAGTGTAAAGCGAGAGGTGTGTTACAGCGTTTGTTATTTAAGTGGCTGGCTGGTAAGAAGTGTGATTGATGGTAACCTGTCAGTAGCCCTGATACTTGACACCCCGCCTGCGTCACCACCTCTCAATGGCAACGTCAATCCCATCTGGGGAGCATTAAAATACAGGAGCTCTGGGGCAGAGTGAGAGGGAATAAGAGAGATAGGCCTGTAAACCAGGGCAAGCTGTCATCTGAACCTTCATTCATCATCCCCAGGCCTTTGCTGTGACAGAACCAGAGGTAGAATTTGTTACACCAGAGCCGACTTGCAGGACTGGCTCAGCCATTTCTTCAAAAGCCATTTAAAAGAAGGCAGAGTGCATTAAGCATCTGTTGAAAGCTGAGAGTGTTGTATTTTGTGTAGATAATTTAAACAATTTCTATTACAGTGAAAGCAGTTAGAAATAAATGGGGGGGGGGGGGGGGGGGGGGGGGGGGGGGGGGCTCATACTTTGTTTTCCTGCCGTGGTGTTTAAGCATTATAATCTAGGCTGTACATATCCATGCTGCATCTACACATGACACATGAAAGATGTTCTGGAGCAAACAAGGATTAGGATTGGCTTAACGAGACCACAAATTTCACACCAGCAGCTGAGCCTCCACACCCTGAAGCTCAACACATAGAACAAAATGACCCATGGATGAACCACGAAGGTGGTAAATCTGGCCACATTAGAAGACAGACTTTAAAAGTACTCTTGGAGCTATTTAAATTCACAGTGACATTTTCTATGTGTGAATTACAGTGTAACACAAATGTCACCAGTATGTGTTCTGGGATAAAAGCTGTCTGGTTGTTTTCTCTGTGGCCCCTTGCACAGAGGCAGTACCATCCTGTTTGTTTGTCTTGCCCTTCCTCTTCCTTTCCTTTCATCATGTTACTTGGCCATGCGGCAACCCGATGGAGGTTGCGTGCTTTTATGTATATTCAGTATACCTTCATTAACTCATAATAGCATCATCTTTGCCCATTACATAATGGCTGTAATTCCTATTTAATTTGTCATTGATTCTCAAACGGCTGCATTGCTGACAGGTTGTCTAGCTTGTTAGCTTGTTGCTTCTTGGGAATAATTTTAAAAAGCAACATGAACTCTAATTTTCATTTATTACATTGCAGTGGACATACATGTAATGGATATTCTTTAAATACATATCAGTATCAATATTAGCCTTACTGTTTGACAATTTGAGAAATATGCTTATTCAATCTCCTGTTGAGAATTAGTTAAAAAAGATCAATATTTCTCTCATGTCTGTAAGATAAATATGTAAGTGTGTAATATGTTACACAAACAAAAACGTAAATGTGCAAAAAGATAAATGTGCCGTTTTATGGGGGGTTATGTGTCAGAGTAGTTTTTGGCCTGGGACAGTGTCGGGATAGCTATTTACCCAATTCCCTTTATGTTAAGTTAAGCTATGCTAAGCTAAGCTAACTAGCTGGTGGGTTCAGCCTCATTTTTACCGCACAGAAATGAGAGTGGTTTCTCAGCTAATTCTCTGCAAGAAAACAAATTACGGTATTTCCCAAAATGTTAAACTACTCCTTTAACTGATTTCAGTGGTAAAACTCTTGCATGGGCAGCAACATACAGGGAAACATTAGACCTGGCCCCAGCCCTCCCTGTTTGTGCCCTTGTCTCAGTTACTGACTAATCCCCCTTGTTAAAAAACATGAGGGAAATGGCTGCACGCATGCTGTAGATCCTCCTCAAAGCATTCAACCAGTAACACAGAATTTAAAGGTAGAGTTTAGCTGCTATTGTTTCAGAAAGCACTCATGAATAGCAGCACAAAGAATAACCTTTCAGGCATTATATCATTTCATACCCTACAAAAACAGAACCAATACGTCAGCGTCTTTATGTCCAAATCATGGCAAAGAATAGACAAAATGTGATATACATATATGTCCATTGTTCAGAATCAGGGGCTGAAAATGGTTTTAAAACCATGTGAGCCAATGTAGTGTTAGCTGACATAACAGAAAGGCAGGAACACAGAATCATTTCACTGACCTTTTTATAAAAAAGTGCTGAGACAGAGTTATGAGACACGCTGTATAATGGGACAAGTTTGTATGGAGCCAGTGATGTGAAAAACACAGCATTGTTTCTTCTGTTGACCATTTGTTTGTGGACAGGAAGTGTTTGGCATAGGAAGAGGGAAACTTATGATTTCCTTGATGAAGTAAGAGTTGGTTTGTTAAATTATCACACTACATCAAGGAAGGTCTTTTTTTATAACTGAAGAAAATAAAGTTAAATGTATAATTCTAGTAAATATAGTGAGTAAAAAGGATCTCTGCCATATTTGTTACTTTAAATGAGGCTGTATATGCATTTCACACATAGTGGCAGTTATCTGACTCAGTTGTTTCAAAACCAGCAGCTGGTCTGTAAATTAAAAAAGTATTATCATATGTGAACAGTATTCTCAGTGTTCCCTCTCTGATGGCTGTAAGTCTCAGAGCCCAGCCCTCTTCCTCAGATCTTTCCTTTGGATAACAACACAATGTCATGACGCACACGCTTGCTGGATGTGAAGCACACGCTGACCTCTGATGGACTTATCTGTGTGAAGTGGCAGCTGAGGACAGTTTCTCTGTTTCATTCAATTATCAATAGATTGATACAGTATGAGCATTAGTTGGGTACAGTATCATGATCAGTGAGACAATGCTGTCTCCCAGTGTCGGAAAGCAAGAGGAAATACTTGATTTGTTCATTTTAAATAATAAACTTGATAGCAGCTCTCTTTCCTAAAACCCTTGAAAAAGTTTGGTTTTAAATTGCGTAAGCTCTTATCAGCTGCAAAAATTCCAACAATTTCAGTGCAGTCCAGTTGTTGAAATATTCTTGCATCTTTTGTGCCTGTTCTGTGAAATTAGGCTTGGGTAAAGAATTGTCCACTGTCCTCGGGTACAAATATCACTGTTTGTCTTTCCCTAAGTGAACTTTAAAAATCAACCTTGTTGGCGGGCTGCAGAATTATGTGTGGACAGTTAGCCAAGGACATCCTACATAATATACATATTGTACTCTTTAACACTGTAGGCTATTGTTTAAAGCAACATTATGTAAGAACTTGCGTAGTGCGTGACGCAGTGCATGACGTAGTGCGTGACGTATAGCCGTGAAGTGTTATGCATTTCTCGCAGGAGATCGTAACTGCTCAACCCAAGATACATATAGCAAGAACAGGTGTTCGGGGCGCTGAGTGGGAATGAAAGAAGCCCCATTCTCCTTATTACAAGTCAGTATACTATCAAAATGATTTTAGATATGCTATTTTAAGGTAAAATAGTTACATAATGTTTTTTAAAATGGAAGTGTACAGTAGGTCAGACATACACAATGTAATATGTATATGTATGTAATAAATGAATGTGAACAACCTCCAGATAAAGACTACACAGTTTCCTAATTGTACAGGTAAGACATTGTGTAAAGGACAACAGAGCGAGGTTAGAGGCAGTGGTCATTTAAAAAGTAGTGAGTTGGAGACCGGAAGAGATTTATAGTTAGTCTGAGGAGTGTCCTCATTTTTCTATCTATACACACACACACACACACACACACACACACACACACACACACACACACACACACACACACACACGACTCCAGTCTCTGTTATCCTCCAAGATCGTATAGCGCAGCAAAGAAAACAGCAACGTGAAATGAATACAAGTGGTAGGTCTGAAGGTGAGAAGACACACAAAGTGAGGAAGTGAGGAGAGGCGAGAGAACAGGTTCAGAAAAGTTGTCGTAACATAATCACCATGAGGTGACTATTAATGGTGATGGTTTCTGAAGTGAGATTAGACCCCAGAGAAACATCAGACATCATGTTGGAAAAGAAAAATAAATAAACATGTGTTAACGATTTTACTTAAACATGCTGAACCCTTATTTAAATACAATAATAAACATAAAATATAAGTATTGCCACTCGAGAAACTTATGACAGTTAGCTTAGTTTAGCAAAATAAACTGGACACAAACAGCCAGCTGGTGGGTTCAGCTTCATTTTTACCGCACAGAAATGAGAGTGGTTTCTCAGCTAATTCTCTGCAAGAAAACAAATTACGGTATTTCCCAAAATGTTGAACTACTCCTTTAACTGATTTCAGTGGTAAAACTCTTGCATGCGCAGCAGCATACAGGGAAACATTAGACCTGGCCCCAGCCCTCCCTGTTTGTGCCCTTGTCTCAGTTACTGACTAATCCCCCTTGTTAAAAAACATGAGGGAAATGGCTGCACACATGCTGTAGATCCTCCTCAAAGCATTCAACCAGTAACACAGAATTTAAAGGTAGAGTTTAGCTGCTATTGTTTCAGAAAGCACTCACGAATAGCAGCACAAAGAATAACCTTTTAGGCATTATATAATTTCACACCCTACAAAAACAGAACCAATACGAACTTTATGTCCAAATCATGGCAAAGAATAGACAAACTGTGTTATACATGTATGTCCATTGTTCAGAATCAGGGGGTGAAAAATGGTTTTAAAACCATGTGAGCCAATGTAGTGTTAGCTGACATACAGAAAGGCAGGAACACAGAATCATTTCACTGACCTTTTTTTTTGGTTTATTGGTACAGCACACTGAGCAAAAATGAAAAAAAAATGGAGGAGGAGGATCTTTTCAAACTGAACATAAATGCAGCTGATTCTTAAAGTCAGTCAGATCTCCGAGCCATTTTTCAGGCACCACTGTGTTCAGCTCATCTTAGTGGTGTGTGATTTCCATGTCCACCAATGTGATTCATGGACAGAGTGAATGTGAACGAATACAATGTTTGTCATATCATTAAAGTAAGTGAAGCACACATATGGTCTGAATTTACTGTAACTGTTGAAAGTGAAATAATGCAGAATTTCAAAATGTCATATCTTGTGTCCACTCCTAGATGTCACAGGAAAAAAAGCCTCAAATACACACACAGACACTTAATTGCACAATTATTCTGTCATGCTACAACAAAATGATTCCTGCGCGCTTGTGTCTGGAAAGCTTGTTGCAGGAGTTTTAGGAGAGCATTCAGTCCATAATTTCTATCACTGCGAACACTCAGCCACGACTTAACTCTGAGTGAGTGAATGTTCCAAATGACCCAGCACCAAAGAATTGTTTGTACGTGCTCACCTCTGTGTGTTCATGCACGGACACACACGTCCGAGCCCAACTCCACAACCCACATGAGTACAGTATGTGTATGTGTGCGAGGCCTGCAACCCAACACCAGTGGAACTGTTCCACCTATTTGTGAGGCAGATAAATGAGGGTCCATGACGCTCCCTGTGGGCCAGACCACCATTAGAAGACGCTGAAGATTTAAGAAATGCTTTGGAAACACTTTCAGACACATTTATTACGACAAAATGCTTTTTGGCGGCGACGCATGCTCCCCGTCGCCAGAACCATAGAGAGTTATGCTCTGTAAATGCGGAGATTCACGTACTGTGACTGAACGGTTAGATTAATTTATCATTGCCACACTGACCTGGCAAATTTACATAGTAATTGACCTCTGGCACAAGTGGTGTCTATCTCAAAGAGAAAAAAAAGCTGCTTGACAGGGCTTGGCGTTAGAGTGCGTCCAACATTCACACTTGAAGATTTTGATAAATCAAGCAGATGAAGATTTCTCTTTTCCCCTCCTCTCTGTCCAGGTTGAACTGACAGGACAGAGTATTGGGTTTCTAAGAAATGCACTTCTAAAGCTCAACCGCAGTTACCTCACTCACATACAACCTGCCAAAACTGTCGTCTTTGTAAGACTCTTAATTCATATTAAATTACTCTGTGCATAAATCACACTCTCTCATTCCCAAACACCTAACAAAGCTCATACTTGTATTTGCTGTCAGCGGTTCATTTAGAAATAATCATTTAATATTTTTCCATCCCTTCCCTGGCTGTCATAACTGCATAATGCTCTGTGTCATTGGGAGAGCAGAGGAGATAACTAACACGGCTCAAACTAATGGAGCTAATTAATCTGCATTTAATTAACAATCTCACATCAAAAGACAGCTTCTGTGATCTGTTGTGAAGTACATAACTGTACTTCACAACAACTTAACAGGGTTAAGAGTATGCAGCCATGCTAGCAGCTCTCTGAGGTTATACTTGGGCACAGCAAGTACAATATTTACCAACTTAGTTTAGCATGTTAACTTACTATCACAGTACAGCTGCAGCTGTCAATAGTTTTCCAGGTTTTTGGTCATAAATCAAAAACACAAATTTATATATTGACCTGATCGTGGCGCTACAAGGAAAGTTGGGGGGGGGGGGATCACCAACGTACAGGGGGACATGAATGTCAGTACCAAATGACGTTGTGATCCATCTCATGGTTGACAAGACATTTCACAGCTCATCTCAACTCACCACAAATGTCAACATCTTGATGGTGCTAGGGGAAACAATCAGAGGATCACTATTAAGTCATTAGGATACATCCTCTGAGGACAATGAATTTCTATGTTTATCAGATTATTGCTAAGATATTTCAGTCTGAACCAAAATGGTGGACCTACAGGCCAACATTGCCACTGCTCAAGCCACGCTGCAAGCAGGTTCCATCACGTGTTTCTGAGCTTGCAAATATAGTCAAATTAAAAGTGCCTTACAGACTGCTTTCATAGCCTAAAGCCAATTTGAGGTTCATAAAGTTTAAATAACAGTATAAAAGAATGCAGTACACACATCAAAGCCAATAAGCTGCTACTGTCCCAGGTTTTCAGCGGGAACCCTCTTATCTGTCCACTTTTAGGAAAAGCAGGTGTTTCCCTTACAGCTAAAAGTTGAAAGGAAACCAATAACCGGCACTGGGCAACATAAACCTTCTTATCAAGTAGTACGGTATGTATCAAGAACAGATGTATTCAACACTTCAGTTTGTATGGTACCTGTTGCGCGCACAGACACGTAAAAACATGCATACCCTCGCCACATATCCATCTAAGGAGAAAAGGCTACTGTTATCTGGCTGTTGTCGTCTGCAGTTAACTGAGATAATTGGGCTTTAAATCACGCAACGAAGGCATGCGAGACACAGTAGGTTTGGTGTCTGATGTCAGAAGCTGCAGTTTATATCCTTCCTCCCCCTGCAGGGTCGTCTTGTCAGCTTTTCTCATGCCTACAGGAGGATGCACTCATGCATGAGAATATTTTATAAAGAAAGAGCTCTGGCTGGTATGTCTGAGTGTCTCCATCAGCTCGCTGGATGTCACTTTATTGCCAGTACTGTGTTCTACATTATGTGTATCCTGTAGGTAGATGCCTTGGACAAGGAGGGAAGATAAAAAGAAAAATGGGACGATAAAGTAAAGAGAGAGAGAGGAAGTCAAACACCATAAATCATTGCTGTCTAATATCTTATCTTATACTCATAAATATAGCTTTTACTTTAGAAGTGTCGTCTTCTTAAATATGTGATATTAATAGATTCCCAAAATGGGCACTGAGAAGGCTGATAATCATATGCGTCTATGCTCACCCTGCACTCCTCCTCTTAAGAATAAAATGGTGGTGGTGCCTCCGGCTCTAACGGAGTTTGCTCTTCCATCACAATCACTGGTGAAGATCGATACCACAATCCAAATAAAGCTCCACTGTCCTTGGGCACTTTAACTGATAGTCTTCTACAAAAGGCTGCTGCTCATAATACCGCAACTTAGCAAGCAGAACATTTCTGGACAGCTTTTTAGATCCATAGGTGGAAGTAATCTGACCAGTAATGTGATAGTAATAGTCCGACATTTTCATACCCCTGAAATTCTGGCCACAAAGGATATTTTTGCTTGTTTAATAGCATATGTCAATTACATTTCTTGGCATGGGTCTTGAGGGGGATTAAACTGAAAGGACAACTGCCCTTTAAGATCCCCCATGTTCACAAATGTTCTGCATTACATCTGATAAATAAGGACTGCGCCTGAGAAAGGGGACAGAGGACCATCACATTGCCTCCCTGCTGGCACTGAAAACAATTGTGTGAAGCTACAAAACTTATGTTGACCTTTCCCTGAAAATTCTTGTGTAAAGGACACTGGCATTAAAGATATGTGGCACACAGAAACACTTTAATGTGAAAGAGCCTGGGTGTTATGCAGAAAAAAAAATTGCTTGTATTGTCATGTATTAATGTTCAGGTTGTGTGTGCAGTACACATTCACACACACTTTATTTATCTTGAGTGTGTATGAAAGTGGTTCTTTTACCTGTTGTGAAATGACTGCAAAGTGACAGGGAAAAGTCCTAAAGTTGATGTTTAGAGATGTAATAGGCTGGCTGGTGGTTGCAGCTGCAGCAAAAATCAGTAAGTAATAATTAAACCACCATGTCAAATCTATGTCTCTGAATTCACTGTTTTAACCGACTTTATTCACAAAACAAATGAATATCCACTGGCATTAAGTGAAACTGAAAATGAACATACCTTTTAAAAGTTTTTTCAAGTGAATAATGTAAAACTACTGGATGTTTCTAAACTTAACTGCTTTTAAAAGACTAGGCTAGCTAGAGGCAGCTAGTTAATGAAATGTCAACATTTGTTGTCACCATTTTTCATTGCAGAATAAACTGAATCAAAGTATACATTTAACGTTACTCAGATGCAATACAAAATTCAAATGATCCAAAAGCCATTAGCTTCACACAGTTCCCTTCCCTCCACTTCAGTTAACAGCGGCTTCAAAATGAAAGCTATTTGGTGTCTTTTGTATTAATGAAAAAGAAAATCACTCCCTGGAGCAATGCCTAGTCTAACAAAAGAGGAGACTACGCAAGTGGTCAAGAGGAAATATGATAAGAACAATATTTGGGGAAATGCTGATATGAAGCAAAAACAAATGATAAGAGCAAAAGAATGTTTTGTGTAAATATTGCAGCTGATAAAATACTGTATGCTGGCTCCAGATTTTAGATACCCAGTTCTAAAAGATGTTCACGTTCTCAAAAAGACATAAATCACAATATGTATAAGTCTTGTATACTGTAGCATCCTGTGTTTCTCCTTTTTTCTGTTTCAATTAATACTGATATAAGAAATTGCGGATGTGATTCTATATTCCAGGTACTTGAAGTCAAAGCTACTAAATTTATTTTTCCTAAATTCATATACTGCACTGTATGATCTGTACAATGTTACACATGCTGTATGTACGTGTGTGTGTGTGTGTGTGTGTAAGAGAATAAAAGAGACACTGAGATGGAATGAAAGACAAAAGGACTGAGTGAGAGTAAATGAGACAGCTCTTAATTACCGCCTGCGTTTCTGTATGATGTCAATAGGCCTGTTGACAGCGCACGGCGATCCCCATATGTTCCCACTCCGCACAGTGATTCTGCGCTCCACGGAGTAACAGAACCCACAGTTTGTTGGCACACTCATCTTTCTTTAGTCTACTCTCTTTAACTCGTCCTCACCCTCCTCTTCTCGGGCGCTCCGCTGCTCTTCCTCTCTTGGTTCTCCTCAGCTTGTGGCTGCTCTCATCCCTGTAAAACCCAGCCCGCTTCCTCGTCAGTTTGGCTCTGTCGGGCTGTCCGGCTCTCCACGGCTTCCCAGGAGTTCTCATTACCTCTGGCAGGAGTGGACACCAGCTCTAGGACCAGTGGATCCAGCTCAGGATGACCGGCGTGATGCAATCCATGCTACTGTATGCAGGTGACAATCTGCTTTTCCTTGGATGATCTGAATCAATTTGGATTGGATTCCCTGGAGTGGATTCCCTTCTGAGCACCTGAATTCCTCCTGTGAAAGCTTTTCATCACTCTCAGCAGAGCTCCATTAATCGGTCCCCCACATACATCTTGTCTATGTGCCGGGTCTAAATGTGGCGCAACACTACTGCCCTCTTCCCCCTCTCCCGTTCTGTCTGTCTTCTCTCTCTCTCACTGTCTCGCTCTCTTGCTGTTCTTCTATTTCTCTCTCTACTTCCTCCTCTCCCCTCTGGCTGCTGCACCTTTAATCACAGAGCAAACCTTTCCTTTCCCTGAGTAAACTTGCTCTTCTGCTCCAGTCTGTTACAGCAGCCCTGTGCTGTATGTGTGTGTGTGTGTGTTTTGTCTTAGAGCACCACGTAATGTGCACAGACCTGTAAAAGGGGTGTGTGTGTGTGTGTGTGTGTGTGTGTGTGTGTGTGTGTGTGTGTGTGTGCAAGCAACCAAGCGTGTGCGTCAGTGTGTGTGTGTAGACATGTGACTGAGCAAGTGTCTGTGTGTGTGTGGATCGCACACAAGGGGGAACAAGTTTCAGAGTGAGGTCAGATCTGAGAAAGGGGGCGGGATCAGAGCCAGCATGGTTCCTGCCTTCCACAAATGTTTTAGCCATTTTAACCCCTTCCTACTCATCTTCACACTCACACACGCTGAATGCTAATACAATTGCAGGACAGCACTCTCCTATTGGGCACAGTACCATGATCCTTTCCAGATGGAGCGTGTATTCATACGTGTGTGAGGCAGGTATGTCTAGTCTATGTTAGGTAAAGAGATTGATGACAGGATGAGTATGATAGGGTATTACAGTAAGTAGCTCTTGGGACACAGCTTGCTGAGAACGAAGAACATACAATCACACACATACACACACACTTACCCGTATACAGTATGTACTCCCGCACAGGCTTAGGCACGGGCATGCAAGGTCACCCATGGCCAGGGGGAGTGTATTTTTGAAGACCAGAAATGTGAAAAGTAAACATGAAACCTTAGCTGGGCGACCTTCTGTAGGCTTCATATGAAATTTTAACAGGAAATATTTATAACAAGGGATCAGCCAAATGAGGCTGGGGCCTACAGGCTATGTTCCCAGAGACAGATTAAACCTAGCTCTGGATTTGTAGACCAGAGAAGAAGACTTTGTGAAATTTCATCAGGATGAGCTCTGTGTGTGAGAACATTTGAGTTACTGGGGGGAGTCTGATCAGTCATCAGGTTTTCTGACAGCACAGCAGGTGCTTTAGTGTTCTTGTGACAATTTGTAGATATTAGTGATACAGTATTATTGGGTATTCAATACCAATGACCTATTGACAATACCATAAAACCCCATAATCTCCCGAACAGCAACTATCCAATCATGGCATGGCAACTATAACTAAGCACACCTGTCAAGCTTTGGATCTCTGCATTTAAAAAATGGTCCTTCCAAAACCAAAAACACAAGTGTATTATACAAATGTAAGGAATTGATTAAACACTGTGTTCAACATACACTGTAATCATTTACATGCCTGGCTAAGTAGCTTACTACCTACAGTTGTAACCTAGCGTTACTTCCAACACTAGGTTACAACTGTAGGTAGTAAGCTCCCTTTATTAATTAATGAAATAGAAAAATATAATGGGTTATGCTGTAAATTTCAGAACGTGACTGGTGTTTAAGGGAGAGCGGGGTACAGTTTGTCAGAAGTTATGCCATTCAACTGCATTATTCTCTACAGTTTAGCAATATATATTTAACGCTAACCAGTAATGGTGTTAGATTACATTTGCTGTGATTTAGAACTGGAAAAACGTATTAACAATCAGAAAAGATGTTGGTAACTGAGGAAATTTACTGCTCCAGACATTGACAAGGTTGCCTGCAGATGTGTCTACAGACATTTTTTGTATATCAGCCTCATGAGTGCAGGTCTCAGCCGATGCCGATTATCTCAAAATGCCAGATATTGGCCCAATTAATCGGCAGACCAATTAATTGATAAGCCTATATCTCTAAGGTGTGGTATTTTCCCCACTGTGTGTAAGTTGTTCCTACAATGCTGAACAGTTTAGGCTAACGTTAGCAGCTATTTTATTTGGGTTGGGTTTACACTAAGTAACCTCAGGCTATGTAACACACCATCGTGCTACATTTGCTGAACACATCAGTTAGTCTTCCTCCTGAAACAACAACAACTCCTTTTCTCTATTAATGTTAAAGTGAAAACAATGTTTAAAAATACAAACAAGTAGGATAAGCTAAGCAGCCAATCAGTGTTATGTTAAAATGAAATAAAAGTCTGATTTGACATTATTTTTGATTATACTTAAAACTGGGACTAGCGCTACACTGCAATACAAGAAAAATGGTGTTTCTTTATCTTCATCAAAAAGGATGCAAACCTTTTACCTGAGAGGAACACATATGTTTAGCCTCAGTCTGTATATCTTGTATGTTACCATCAACTTCATATTAAAAACCTCTTTAACAAGATTGTCATTTTAAAGGTCCAGTGTGTAATATTTCTGAGGATCTATTGACAGAAATGCAATATACGATCCATAACTATGTTTTGAGTGGTGTGTAAAGACCTTATATAATAAACCGTTATGTTTTTATTACCTTAGAATGAGCGATTTATATCTACATAACCGCGGGTCCCCCCTTACATGGACGTCGCCACGTTGCATCGTCATGTTTCTACAGTAGCTGAAAACGTACAAACAGCGCTACAGAGCGCGTTTCGTTACTACGTTCTTCTTGTTCTACTTCTGATAGAATTCAGGCAGTGCAGACATTCATCACTATGTTGAATATGTACGTTAGAAGAAGAAGATATAGTAATAATATACTGCAGGGGTCGGCAAATAAGTTTTACATCTGAGCAAGATTTTCAACCCTTAAATCGCGGATGAGAATATAATACCTATATCAATATCGTGTTTGGTTAGCTCAGCTGGTAAGGTGCAGGACTTTCAACCCTAGGATAGAGTATTTGATCTCTTTTTGAACCTTGGGACAACTTTTTTTTTCTCTCTTCAACAAATGGATTATGCAGCGAATGTTTCTCAGATGACGGCATGTGCTGCACTGTTTTTGTTTTGGTGTTTGATCCGCATCCATCAACCTACAGACGCTTTTTCAATTCCCCAGTATGTCCAGGCAGAGGACATTTTGGGGAATCACGTTTTCTGACGGCTCTTTCAGAGGTGTGTTAAGCATTTTTCAAAGGAAAAGCTCAGTTCAACTCCAAATACAGCACTGCAGTAAACAAGGTTCTCAAGCTTTTATTGTGTAGGCAAAACCACTAAAGAGGAAATGATTATGTGAGTGACTGTTGCTGCCATGACTGAGATCTATTTCAGCACCGCTATCAAATAATGTATTTATTTATATTTTTTGACGCTATCAAGGCACCATAATCTGGCCGCGGACCAGATATTATTGTTGGCAGACAGTTTTGGCAAGGGTCCATAATCACAGAGAGAATTAATGTGTTTCTCTTGTCAGTGTTTGTATAAACTTTATCTAATGTGTGGTTTACATTGGACTATGGTGCAGATACAGTGACAATGTTACACACTCTTGGCTTACATTTTCAATGTTATCTGTCAGTGGCCAAGTCACAATAATATATGGTTTTACTGAATAATTAAGGAAATATAATTTCTTAATAAATATAGCTAAAGATACCTAATTTTTTGACTGGCCACTCTCTGCTGTCTCAGAAGAGACACCACTAGATTCCACTAAATCTTACACACTGAACCTTTAAAACCAGTCAGCCGACAGCACTAAAAAGCTGGAGAGGAGGTTTTCAACTAGCTCATGTAGCTAGCGCTTAATTAGCTTGCTAGCTACAGCAGATAGAATGTCTCCTTTCAGCAAAAATGACAGTTGCTGGATTAAAATGAGAAACATGTTTTGTCTACCTCTGTCTGAAAATTACTACAAATTTGGAACGGAGAACCGTTGTAAACTCCATTATGTGTCTTGCGACAACAGAAAGCTTGGCAGGTGCAGCAGGGTTTGGCGACTGGTAAATTGCCATCCAGCTAACTCCTACACACAAAAATCATCTCCATAAATGGACGTTCACTTTAACCTACACTGCAGTATGACACGGTTCAATTGAATTGGCAAATCAATCAATAGCATCATCTCACCACCGTGGAATTCACAAATGTTAGGCAGAGAGACAGACTGGTAAAAAAGCCTCAATAGGTATCTTTAACATGAACCAGGCCCCTTTCTAGACACCAGAGAGTTTAAAATGCATCACAGGACCACTGCTCTATTACCTACATATGTGAAAAAGTAGGCTCATATTTTATTGGCGTGGTTTTATTTTTCAGCTTTATATTTATGTTGGTTGCGACATACAGCACAGACAGCTTATAACTGCGGCGTTTGCTCTCTAAAAGTATTTAATATAATCCTTTAATATAATACAAAGGTTCGGTGTCTGCGGTAGTCAAGAAAAACTGCCATTTAAGGAAATATGAAGAGGTGCACACACAAACAGGGCCAATCATAACCACAAACTGAACAGACCTACAATACTGTTGTGTATTATGGCTTTCTGGAGCCCAAATTCAACAAAAACAGTTTATAAATCCGATCACATGACTACAATGAATTAAATGGTAGCTTTTTGGGTTTAATAGCATTGACTGTGCAGGAACAGAATCATGATCAGGCCCCTCGATATTTTATAAAGAGACTACAAATCATACCAGGTATAATGAATACTTTTGCAATGAAAGGTTCATGTCCTTGTATTCACACTATCTTTTCTGATACATACTATAACGCAAACATTAACATGTGAGCTGACTTTGGACTGAATGTATCCCCAGTGGGATGAACAGTGTTCTGATGCAGGAGTGGACGTTGGAAATTACAATTTGCAGCAGTCTGCACTACTGACACATTTTCATGACAGGAAAATTGTTTTCATGTGCAGTTAGAGGAATAAAGTGTTTAAACAACATGGTTCAAGAGTTTTATCCTTGTTATCTAGAGTGGACATGCACACACACTTTCTGACACATGCACACGCACACATAGGTTGGCAGTATACCAGACGACTTCACATTGTTCCATGTATCTGCGTCACCATGGTGGAAGAGAGTGGATGTTTGAAGAAAGACAGACACTAAATGTTTAGTTCTGCTCAATATCTTCACATCTCGTCGTTAGACAGCCGCGCTCCAAAATGCTGGACGCCAAAGCCAAGACGATGTGGCGAGGTAATCTCTAAAACTCATAAAATAGAGAGGCATCATAAATTCTGGCTGACCCCTCAGTTGTGGGTTTAATAGTCCATTATTTGCAAAGGGGCCTCATGACATCATGTGTTGGCTACATAGAGGCATGGTGAGCATTCCTGGATAACGAGCTGTTTTGAAGTCAGCGAGGAGAGCTGTGTGCCAGAGTTGTTGCCTGTCAGTGGACACATTGTTTGTGGTTTGTTTGTAAAGCTAGCTAACACTGATTAACTTCCTCCGCCGTACTGTCCACCCACAACCAATTGTGTTTGAATTAAAGTGCCAGACAAAACACAATAAAATCAAATATTGTAATAGCATAATCAGGAGTGACGGACACTTAAGTACAAAAAAATGGTTTCTTTGAGTTTTATTTTACAATAAAAGTTTTAGGTTTTTGACATTTACTGGGAAAGGACAGTTTGAACTCTGCTCATGTGGGTAAACTAAATATTCCATATAGGTCAGAACACATCAGGCACAAAGGTAAAATTTGTTGGGGTTGTGATTTGGCCACATCCTCATTCAAAACGATTTACAGTAAGGTTCAATTATATTATTAACAAGACAGCTCATTTTTAAAACATTTTTAAAAAAGCATGTCAGTCACAAATATGATTTGGACTTAGCCGTAAAGTGCATAAAAAGATGTTTTATTAGCTTATTCAAATATTTGTCTAACACCAGATTCTTCTTTGAGTGATTGGATTGAGTGAAAGCCTTAGAGTATTTAATAGAGTGTCCCTTCTCTGGGAGTTTTTTAAAAAAAATACAGAGACACTTTTTATTACAGTGTATGTTTTGTATCTGCTTTCAATAACACTTTGGTGAAGCTGTATCATGCTACACTGGAGGGCAGATTTATTACTCAAACCAAGTTTTCAATTTAGTGTATTTATTAACAGTGATGATATAAACGCACAACCACAGTCAAGTCCACTTTAATGCAATTAAGCCTAAGCTGGGGTGCGTTTGTGCATGTCTAGAAAGCAACACAAACAACGTACAAAAGTGTTCTCTGCTACTGACATCGACATTTTAAAGAAACCAATAACATACAGTATCTCCGAAATACAATCAGGTACTGTTTTGAAAGGCTATATGAGAATAAATAACAATTTAAAAAGCAATCAGGTCAAAAAATGGCCACACATCAAATTACAAAATTTGAATAACTGGTACACGTGGGAGGCATAATGTTTTCCTCCAACATGTGCAATTTGGAAATGCCTTCTCATTTCTCAATGCTTAAGTTGTCTCATCATCACAAATTAAAAACAGCTGCCATGCTGTGCATGCAAGGGTGTTTTACACAAATTTTATACCTGCTTCTTCCATACTATATGTTATAGAAGCAGAGGTCCTACTTAGAAATGCCCTAAAATATATACTGAATGAACCCAAACAGTACCATTGTGTGCTGCTTTCCTCCTCCTTATTATGCCAGTATGAAACGTTTGTGTGGCTGCATTAAAGAATATGAATAAACAATGTGTAATTCAACCTCCAAATGTTTGGAATCAATTGGAAACAAGCTAAATGTATTGCGCAGTTTCGTACACACATTTTCCTAAATTAAGCATGTTTTGCTATGTATGGAAACTCTGGGACCTCCACTAGAATATAACTTTCTGTTAGTTTGAACCCATGCTCAGCCAAACGTGAGTTTGTAGAGGCCCCAAGTGTTGGATACAGCAGAGTTCAACAGGTTAAAAAAGCAGCTGCAGAAGAATAGG
The DNA here is from genome assembly GCF_021292245.1 of Micropterus dolomieu. Taxonomy (NCBI): domain Eukaryota; kingdom Metazoa; phylum Chordata; class Actinopteri; order Centrarchiformes; family Centrarchidae; genus Micropterus; species Micropterus dolomieu. The sequence goes on from NC_060155.1 coordinate 19,381,310, forward strand.
GTACACAGGCATATTCACATGAACACGGCCAATTTCCACTGTAGTTTTCTATGCATGTAACCGAATCATTCCCAAAAACGACTGCTTCCCTTAATAAAAAAAGGACTCCTTTCTCACTTAACAAATGTAACTTTTTGTATCCAGACATGAACATGATGCAGCATTGTGCAGTATCTACATTAGAAACACTAGACGTATGGACTTGCAGCTTGTTAAATCTGTTCAAAACTACCAACACAACAGTTCTTCTGGTTATTTCAAAACAGAGTGGGAGAAAAGCAAACAAACTTAAAAACATTTCTTCCCGGTTATAATATCATCTACTGTGTACATAACAAAGCAGCAGCACCAGGTGTCAGCATGTGGCTGTTGCTAGCGGCCTATATTTAACTTGAGTTTCTGTGATGTCAAACGTCATGTTACAGCCTGGACTGTAGTAAAGGCTATCAGTGTGTCGCCTCATGATTCATTAAGCTGCCATCTGCTAGCATGACGGCGGGGTTTGGGGCTCGTCTGATTTGGGGATTGGGTGGATGACAGACTTGTACGCACACATGCAAACGCACATACCCACGGTCACCCTTATGCACACACACGCAGCCCAAAAATCCCAGGACATACGCACATGCAAGCTCACTAATGCATGCACACGTACTGGGACATGGACACACACTCAAAGGTACACATTAAATGCACATTCAGATGGTCTGTGCGCACACTCCAATGGCAGGTGGCCACTCCTTCAGCAGGGAATTGTGTGTAGGAAAAACTAGGGCCATGAAATGCTCAGACACAGCAGCCACGTCACCATTTCAACTCGTATAAAATGCAGCCTTTTGCTTGTATGCAGCAGGTAGGTGTAAGTAACTCTAGTTTTCAGGAGCTGAGGGAAAGAAAGCACGTGTTCTCCATTTTTGCATAATGTGATAATGAATTACTGATCATTGATCATTTAATCATGTAAGGGAGAGGACAACATCAGCTCTTACGATACATTTATAAAGTATCAAACTGGAAGTTAATTCTGCAGGACACTTTTAAAAATGAATGTAAAAATCAAATAAAAAACAATTATACTCAGTTTACTGGTCACACTAAATGTTAATATTAATTTAAAGGGTTTATTCTACTTTTCAGAATTTCAGTGTTCCATTTCTGTAATAAAAAATAATTTCCAACGTAGTTTGGTTGTAATGGTATTTGCTCTGTATTACATTTCGACATACATCTCTCATATGCTGTTGCCAAGTGTCCGATGTACAAGTTACTCAGGTTAAATGTTATGAACTATTAAAGCAGCAGTATTGGGTGTCAAGTCAGGTCCATTTTATTTATATAGCCCAGAATCGCAATTTGTCTCAGAGGACAGTCTCACATACGACACCCTCAATCCCCAAAGGAAAAACAAGGATAAACCTTGCAGCAGTGGAATTACAATATGGTGAAAAAGAAAAACAAACATACAATATTGAGTAAATATTAAGTGCACAACATGAAAACATTTTATAGTGTAAATGCATTCATTTTAAGCTACTGTACTTTTGAAAGAAAAGTCGGTGAGTAACTGTTAAATTCTGCCTCATACATTATATCAGTGTAAATGTACACATCTTGATTAAACTTCTTCAAGCACATCCCTTTACATTCCACACCCCACCACAGCAGTATTAAAGTCTAATTACAAACACATGGCCACTTTCAAACCGCCTAAAAATAGAATTATTATCTACCAAAATGCCACATTCCCCCCTCCTATATCCAACAACTGCTTGGTCTGCAGGAGGTCATTGCTCTCTAAGAGTCTCTGAGCATAACTTAGTCGGTTTCCCCCTCTAGTGGTTACAATAAGCAGTCATCCTGATGCTGCTATATTACAAAGCTCAGCACAAATGACTACAACAAATGAGAGGATTTTTTTTACGAAATGCATTTACTCAGTGAGTACAGTGAGACCAAGCAATACTTTTTGATTTATAATTTTTAAGGCTGACTGAATTGTAGATTTTACTTATTTTTTTAAGCTTTTAAACATATTGACCGTTAACCACATTATTTCTTTTAATTTAATGTCCAAGGCTACATCCCTAATTCTTCTCAGACTAATCGCTTAAGTAGTAGCACATGTGATCCATTCAGGACATTGTTAGAAAAAAAAGTGACCATTCCTTTGAAATGGTTGAAGTATCTTTGCAAACTTTTTATTATTGCTGCACTCTCTCTGGGATTTGGGATAAAGGGTAGACGCCCGTGTCCTCTCACAGCGTGAGTAGAAAATACAGTAGAAGTTGCTGGTTTTGAATTTCGGCAGTGTTGGTGTTGTCCCCTGCTGCTGCTGCTGCTGCTGCTGCTGCTGCCAGCCTCAGGAATCAATGAGACTCTGGAGGCGATTGGGGAAATCAGTCATGCTGAAAATATGGAGTACAGCAGTGACGCACACAGCAGCAGCCAGCCCGCCACAGCCACACAGGCCCTATTGACTAATCTGGGCGTGTGTTTTGGGGGGGGGGGCTGGCGGCTATATTGGGACCTCTGACATTGACACTGTTGCCCTCTGCTTGGATGGCCTCACTTGACACTTTTTCAGTTTTCCACATTATTCTTTCAGTCACAGTCACTTTATGCCTCTGTTTTCTTCTCTTCGTCTCTCGGTTTAACGCTCTATATCCAGTCATTATCTCTGTGCTAAGAGCATCATTATCTTGACCCGCATCCTCTCTATCACCTCTTCACCGCCCTCTCGTCTGTGCATTTACCCTCTTTTTAAAAATTATCTCTTTTTCCCAGTCGGTCAGCCTTTGCATCTGTCTCTCTTGCTCTCACCTCTACCCTTTGTCTCCCGCCATAGTTCTCTACTTCAGATAAATGGCATCTTCCCAAGCTGTACAGATGCAGCATCTTCTCATGATACAGAGACACTAAGAGCTCTTCAGACTCGTTCATCTTAATGCAGTGACGCTGTGTTGTTTAACTGCTTGAGAAGTCATATAAAAAAACATTGTTGAGAAGATTACCAGTAGTGTATGTGTATGTGTGTATGTGTGTGTGTGTGTGTATGTGTGTGTGTGTGTGTGTGTGTGTGTGGTAGTCAGAGGGCAGGATGAATAGTGCCCTGGTACTGTTAGTACAAGTGAGGATAGGAGCTGCCTCTATTGTGATGGACACACATGTATTACAAGAGACTGCTTTGTCTCAGGGTGTGTCTCTGTGTGTGTGTATGTTGCACAAGAATTTAACTTCCACTTTAACAAATCAATTATGTTTTCCATCACCATACAATTAATACATCGTGAATGAAAAACAAGTTTTGAACTTTACTTTGATGTGAAGCTCCCAACAGTGACTCCACTTTAGTACTGCTGTTTTTGTCAGCCAGGATGCTCAATGTACAAATCAGGTAAAGAGAACAGAGGCTTATTCTGTTCCTTTCTGCACTTCTGTATCTCTGGCTGTGGTCTAAAATCTCCTGCTTTGATCTCCTCATATGATCCAAACAGGCTCACGGCTGGAGGAGTTTGGATGACACTCGCAAGGCACATGCCTTATGCCCAAAGTTCAGAAAAGTTTGCCGCTCTGACATGGCATTTTTTCTTCTTCTCTCAGTGTGACGAAGAAGAGGGTGATCCTTTATGAATCTGTGCAGAACTTGAAGCTTATTTAAATGGTGAGTCACAGTGCATATGGAGTGATGTTCCTGTGTGTGTATATTCACATGCCTATGTGCACGTATTCATGTCTCTGTTTTTAATCTCTGTAAACTGACATAATGTCATGTCCTGCAGGGATCTCATGACAGCTGTAGTAGATTTGATGTTTTTCGTGAATCTGGCCTGGTGATCACACAGTTGTATCAACTTACAACTACAATTAAGTCAATAAGGCTAATCAGCGTGTGGACAAGGGAGCATATTATCATGATGTACCTCTTGGAAGGGAGTTCATTTGACACATTATTTTATTGTTCTCTGTTTTGTTTCCTAGTGGACAAGATAAAAAACAGAGATGAAATCTGCTCCATCTATCACTTTCGTGGAGAATTTTCCACAGTGCGCAGATATTTCCTCAGTCCTCTTATGAAACCCAAAAGTACTACATCAAATGATGGGCGTACTGTGCCTAACACGGATGCCTCGGCTTGGCTGGGGTCAATGGACCCCAAGGAGGGCCATCAGTGGAGAGAGCGATCAATTCACCATACCACCCGAGGCCCACAACCCTAGCCGCAGCGCACCAACAGCAACACCCACTGGCTTCACCACAGCAAATCATTTGGTAGATGTTGGGTTTTTTGGCATTAGACAGTGTTTTAGTTAAACAGGATACAGGTGCAGAGTCACCACTAAATACTGTTATCACTAAAACAAAGTGCTTTAATCTGACAGTGAGAGTTAAACAGATGTCAAAATGTTTTGTCGTAAATAAATTTGTATATTTTATGTAATCTAAATGGGACTTTCAGACTGGGGCTTGAAATACTGTGACTGCACCACAGAATAAAACACATAAAAGCACTGGATAAACACCAACACAATGTGATGCTGCTGTAAACACGGTTTACAGCAGCTGTGTCAAACAATTCCCCACCAGCTGAAGACAAATACTGGCAGTACTTGTCAGATACAGAAACAAATGAAACAGCTTTCCGATACCTCCTCGACATCTCCAAATGTGTATATACCCATGTATCATGTTGCCTTCCCTGTAATCATAATCACAAGACTCTCAGCACACAGCCAGATACGTACCCAATGCAGGAGTGCCTGCGGGTGGAGAAGTTGCCGTGCATCTTCCTTGAAAAGCGCGAGTCTTTGTTCATCATTTTGTTGGTAGGTTCAAAAAGAGTTGGGTTGAGTTCAGAGGGGCATCAAAATAGCTGCTTTGGGAGGCGAGGGATAAACAAAGTGAACTTCTGTGGCGCGACCAAAACCCCCATGTTGTCATCAATTGGAAAAGTAAAGCTGTCCAAAACGTAGTCTGTGATGGGGGGAGACAGGTCCCTTTGACAGGACGGTGCAGGAAAAATGTAAAACAGTGCCAGGATGCAAAACACAAGAGTGTCACATGGCAAGAGCAAGAATGAAAGTGAACACAACAGTATGTCAGGCCTGCTGAGCCCCCCCCCCCCCCAACTCTCTTCTGTATTTATTAGATAAAAGTTATTAGCTAGAAGCGATTCACTTCCAGGTCAGTGCAGAATCAACGGATCAAAGTGCATCAAACTGGAAATTCAATTTGCGGTTCAGCTTTTGCTCCCACCGTTACGTCCACTTGTTTTTGTGGGAAAGACAGAATCAGAAAGGTGCAGCTTAGTGTGTGTGTGTCTGTGTGCGTGTGTTCGAACAGCCTAAAAAGGCAAAGAGTCTTGGCTGTTAGAGACCAATCACAGAGTGAGACAGCATATCATGTCACTGACTATGGTATGGAGGCCGAATCAAATGAAATGAAACTGAGGATGGTGTCAGCTGTCAGTGCTCATCTGGGACTACTTCCTCACTCGTTCTCCTTTCAGCTCACCACAGACGTGCCAAGATGAACGCTTCTCTAGGGTGTGTGTTTTTCTCTCTTTCCTCTTACTCCAAAATAGGAAGCAGAAAGCTTGAACTCTTCCAAGTGAGCTGCAAACTGACAAAAGCGAATTTCCTCGACAATGGGCCCCAGGTATTTTCTGAGGTAAAAAATCAGGTCCGACAACAGTGACACAAAGCTGTCCATTTGAACATAAGGTCGCCTCTGTGATGCCACACCACCAACAGACTGAGCGGAGTTATTCTTAGTGGGGGGGGGAAAAAAAGAGCTGGAAAGTGCGTTATAATCCCATCAGATGCTCCCTGGAGTGGGCCGTCCCATGTAGTCCCTGTCAGCGGCCTATAACAGAACTCTGCTCTCTTGTCTCTTTCCTCCTGAGAGTGGTGGGACCAAACTCTGACTTAAAACAACAAACAACAACACTATCTCCCCTGTGAGAGAGAGAGAGAGAGAGAGAGAGAGAGAGAGAGAGAGAGAGAGAGAGAGAGAGAGAGAGAGAGAGAGAGAGAGAGAGGAGGGAGGGGGGAGGGGGGAGGGGTGGGCTGCTGGACAGCTAAGAGAGAGACAGAGTCAGAGCAAACTGCACAAATAAAGTGGCAGTGGCTTCATGAGAAAGTGGACCAGTGTCAACAGTGCTCAGGTCAGAGTGGGATGAGTAGAGGTGTATTGGTGTATTATAAGCACAAGGTTTCAAAAAGTCTTTTCTATGAAAGTGTGTACAGTTCATCTTTTTGTGCAACCAGCCTGCCTCCATGCCAGCAAATAGTACACTGGTCAATCAATACTTTAATATTGTGCTTGTGCGCTTTTAACAAAAATGTGATTAAATTTTCCTTTTTAATATCGAGTCCTCTTCTCATACCATGATATAATCCATCTGATTCGCACAATACCCTCTTCCCCAAATATCTGGTGCCGTCAAATACGTGACTGTGAAAATACTGCGGAGAATAAACAATTAGCAAAGAATGGAAACATCTCATTTTTTCATAATGTGAGGGAGGAGCAGACAGGAAGTGTCCGTAACAACACATCTGAGGTTAATTACTGTCCGTGATAACCATCCAGTTAAACGGTCTTCTCTGAAGCTGGGCCAAAAAAATGCTCAGAGCTGACAGTGATTCCACTGTGAAATTTAAAGAATTTAACAACACTGAATGTAGCTATTTTGCCCATTTAACTTTCTCTGCTATTCCCCCAGCGCAACAGTTTTTTTTGTCCAAATTAGAAAAGTCTGAGAGAAAAACTGCTAACGTAACTGAGATACTAACAATATTTCTTGACAGCCCCACACCAGAATAACTTCAGGATCTTTTTGAAATTTCAGATGATGGTCTGAGGTTATTTCTTCAGGCTCATTATGATCCTAAACTTTTCTAAAATGACTCATATTCAAAGGAATAAAACTATAGTATGAATCTGGATTATCAACTTTAACCTTCAAAAGGTGGTTGAATATATGTTTCTGATTTATACCTGGGCGCTACATGACAATTTTCTACAGAGCTATAATTTATGGAGTAGTATCTAATGACTTCTTAAACATATCACTTTTTATTTTAAATTTGTCCACAATCCTTTTCTCTTATGCAAATTATTTTTGATTACATGTTTTCTTTCTACATAAACATGTTATACTGTCACATTTGATGATATGTATAGCAAAATACTTCATGATTTCATAACAACACATACTTTGGCTTTATTAATATACAGCTGTGCATACAGTATATGTAGATTATGAGTTATGATAACAACAGTTTAGTTGCTAATGTAAACTGCTATATTCACTTTAGAAAATAATACTCTTGTTCGACTACAGAGCAAAATAGAGGAAGAGGCCCATCAATTAAAGTGACAATGATTGTGTTTGTTTATGTTCAGGTTATCAGGCCAGAAAATGTTGAACATTTATCAATGAAAGACAAAATGGAAACAACACTTCCTGTCACCCCAGAGTTGGCTTGAAAAAAACAATTTTCGTTTTTTCACCAAAAAATCCATTTGACATGGTGTGTCTGGAGTGGAAAAAGAGGGTTAATCAACTTCAACACTAAGTGAAAATACCTTTGCGGGTATGTTCTATATTTAAGCTGCCTGTGACATTTATTTTTCCATTGGACCCCAAGTTTGTTTAATTCCTCCTCCTTGCCAGTCATCCTGCAATAACTCATCTCTATCCATTTCCTTCAGCTCTGACATTATGGAACACTGCACATACCTTGCAGGGCGACACTTGCGGTTGCCTGACCTCAGACCTGTATAATATAAAAGCCCTGACATGTTGAATATCTGTGTTAGACTGCGAGCTGACTTTCCAGATCGAACGTTGAAATCCCCTTTGACTGGACTCTTGCACGCTAATATTTAGATTTTCAACTGACTTACATTCAGATTTTTAACAGGACCCCTTGCCCCAAAACACACACATACACACTACATATTTATAAAGATGCATGAACTTGTAAATAATTGAGTTTTCTAGTGGACCCTGTCTTTTTTAGTAATGTTTAATACGCATTTCTTGCCAATAAAAGTACGGCAGGATTTTACAGTACTGGCCAGAGTTTTCCCAGGCATTTCACTGAGGTGGATGCCATCTAACATCACTGCAACAAGTCGAAGACACCTACTAACAACCCAGAACTGCCAGGTGCCTACATCTGTGTGTGTACATGTTGAGGAGCGAAGGGTAAACATTGACAAAGAGATACGAGGCATGTGCGTAAAAAATCGTTTTACAGTACTTTCAGTACTTTTCCAGCAAAGACTCTTCCTTTTGAAGAAATCTACAGGTGTATTTAACACAGTGATGAGGATAAAACACTGTCCCCTTGAAACAAAAAAGAACAAATATGCACCTGTTTGTATATCCATCCACACAAATGTGTAAGGCATTGTTTATGCTTCCGCTCACAAAAAGTTATGGTCAAGTATGGATTAATTGATCATTCTTGCCTTGACATCGTAAAGCAAGTGTTTTTTTTGTCCATTGGAATCATGAGCTGTTGAAAGATTTAAGGGCTTGCTTGACAAAGAACTGGAAGAACAAACTGCTGGTGCCGGTGACAGCAGGGATGTCGGTTAGCTGTGTGTTTACTGAGATGATGCCGCCCAGTAGGAAAACAAAAGCTTTGGAAAAACACACCTGTAGGATATTAAGCTCTAAGATGGAATGTTTTCGAAATCCAACTCTTAATATAGACCTTTGTTTTTCAGGAAAATCCACTTGGGGAAGCAATCAAATGTGTTTTGTTCTAACAAAAAAAGTTGTAACCATGCATAAAGAAAGCAAAAATCAAGTAAAATACCAACAGCAACCAGCCTGCATCTGCTGTGTATTATTATCAGTAAATATCAATTAGTCCATTTATAGATGACGTAACGGCACATTTATAATCCTCACATTATGAGAATTTCATTTAGTAGAATTTACCCCTTTACCAATGGCTGATTTTATCTGGATACATGACAGTGTGTTTAACTTAAATGCAGCTATACATGAGGATATTGTGTACAGGATCAATTTCATCACATGAGCTTAAGGGCAACCATTTTTGTAGCATGAAAGGCAGCTGCCTGCACAAAAATAAACCAAAAACACATCAACATCCGCAGCTGAGTAGAGTAACCCTCGGCCATGAGACAAGAACCATCTACTACTTCAGCAACACATACACAGCTTCACTGACACATTAACCAGCAATTATAGGTAAAGACAACTGAACAAAAACTATTGGCTTAAGGTTCAGGTCACAGTGCAAGCATATACCCATACATGTGAGCATGATCCCATGCATGATATCCTTGCATATTGGTATATGAATTTAATTAAAAATATCTGTTGTGGTTTTTTTTGTGGCTCATCCACTACAGCTGTTAGCTGCAACTTAAGTATTCACCTGAGCAATCCAGCAAGGGTGCACAAGCAAGTGGAAATGATTTATATTGTCAATTGTCAAGGAGAAACATGTCTGCACATTACAGTAAAGCTACATGATGTTCACTCAGTGGAGCACAAAGCATCTTTGCCTTTGCGGCCTCACAGTTATGGACTCTACCTGGGTGTGTGGGCCAGAGTGAAGCGGCGCCTCTGGAGGTTGAGGCTGCGGTTCATCAGCAGCTTTCTGAAGAACAGCGGGGAGTTTCGAGGAGACCCGCGTGGGGAATCCTTGGGCGAGATCTTTGGGGATCCTCCAGGGGAGCCCACTTTGGACATGGGCATGAGCTGAATGATGGGCAGCCTGGTCACCCTTCGTTCCTGCTGCCTCTCCTCAACGTCAGCCTGCTCTTCTTCAGAGCTCTCAGAGCACAGCTCACTCATGGTGAAAAGAGGATGGTCAGGGGTCCGGTCAGACCCTTTGTTTGCTCTGCCTTTGGTAACTTTGGTCCGAGGAACAGCCTCTGACCTGTTTCTCTCTGTTTTTTTCAAATAAACTTTATAAGATTTTTTCGTGACATGACATGACAATGGTCCGTTAGTTTCTCTGGCTGTCTGTCCTGATTTTCCCAGTTCAGGTAAGGCTAATGCCTCTGGTCCAATCCTTGCTTCCTCATTTTTGAACAAAACCTGGGCCTGCTCATGATTACGCCAAAACTCTCTTGTTAAAACTCTCAAACAAGCTTCCTTCAAAATCCAAAAAGAGCACCAAAACCCCTAAAAAACAGCCTTTTTATGTTTATTTGAAACCTATCAGCCCCATTCTGGTCTCTTCCTAGGGATCATGCTGACTGCCGTGTCAGGCAATAGGCTCAAACATTAGTGTCGATGTACTCTCCCTCCCTCCCTCTCCCAGGCTTTGTTTACATTACTGCTAGGCCTTCCCTCTGTCCAACTAAATATGGACGTCTGATTTACAGGGAGGAGAAGCATGAGAGATCACCTCCTTCTGCTTCTCTCTTTCTCCCTTTTTCCAACTCTCTGCCTCCCCCCTTCCCTCACTCCTAATCTTATGGAGCATATTGTTCATCAAAGTCAGACTGGGCTCCATAATTACTTCCTCCAGTGTATAAACATTAAGCCGTCGCCTTGCTCGGCCCTCCAGCCTCCGTCTTACTCTCACTCTGTCTGACTTTGCAAACTCAGGCTTTTCCGCTGGTCCCTGAGATGCTATTTGTTATGAAGTTGCCTATTTCCTCGGAGACAGCCTTTTTGCCTTTCACATGCTCCGAGCGTAGCGGGAAGAGTCACATGAAGGGCGTCTGACTAAAAAAAGCAGAGGTAGATAAAAGCTATAGAGAGCATGGGTACTGTCACGATGGCGCTCTCTATCTGTGACCAGAGGCAACATCATCTTCACCCCCACCCAATCTCTTTGTTTATCGCTGCAGAGTGAGGAAAGGTCTAACTGTGATTAAGCACTCACAGCTAAACACCGGTGCTGTCTAGAGTAACTGAAATAACCTAGGGAGCTGGAACACCTGACACAGGCCTGAACCTTTGACCAACAGATGGGAAGGGAAGAAAGATTCTTTGGTGATAGGATTTTTCTAGACATGCACTCATAGCTACTGTACTATATGTATGGAGCAAAAGTGCTGTACTTGTAGACAGAAATGAATTTAAGTTTTAGATGTGCATATCTTTGGCAAAAGGTATCAAAGGTCGTTTAAAGCTGCACCTATCAATATGTTTGTATTAACAATAGGTCAAATGACTTTTTTATGATGTGAAACGGGTCACGATGAACCCACAGATTTATCACCCTACTCTGCAGTTACCCTCAGCTTTATGGGTTGTTTAAAGTTTTGAAAGTTTTAAAGGTTCAGTCTCTCATCAACCCCATTTTTCAGGCACCTGTTATCAAAGGCTGTGCCAAACTGACTTTAAATTACCTGCCCAGCACCAAACAGCAGCGAGACAAAGCTACAACTAACTGGTGAACAAAGACTAAAAGGAAAGTGAATATTGAACTTCACGTTTGTTGGGTGGACACCAACCACCATGTCTGCTTAATGTGTAGATAAACAATTATTTGCCGTATCAAATGTGATCATATGTCCACGTTGATTTTATAACTACAGCTTCAGTTCTGTTGTCCCCAAGAGGGCATTACTGCTTTAGTCTTCTGTTCTTTGCTAAGACCCTTCATCTGCAGAAATTTCCATGGCCATTTTTCATCTTTTTTCTAGAATTACAGTCAGTACTCCGTTTTGGACATATTTGGATCGCTGTAATAAATCCTGAGGATGAAACACTTAAACTTGTGCCAAGCCCAG
>NC_060155.1:19393151-19403442 GCF_021292245.1 Micropterus dolomieu
ATGGGAAGGGAAGAAAGATTCTTTGGTGATAGGATTTTTCTAGACATGCACTCATAGCTACTGTACTATATGTATGGAGCAAAAGTGCTGTACTTGTAGACAGAAATGAATTTAAGTTTTAGATGTGCATATCTTTGGCAAAAGGTATCAAAGGTCGTTTAAAGCTGCACCTATCAATATGTTTGTATTAACAATAGGTCAAATGACTTTTTTATGATGTGAAACGGGTCACGATGAACCCACAGATTTATCACCCTACTCTGCAGTTACCCTCAGCTTTATGGGTTGTTTAAAGTTTTGAAAGTTTTAAAGGTTCAGTCTCTCATCAACCCCATTTTTCAGGCACCTGTTATCAAAGGCTGTGCCAAACTGACTTTAAATTACCTGCCCAGCACCAAACAGCAGCGAGACAAAGCTACAACTAACTGGTGAACAAAGACTAAAAGGAAAGTGAATATTGAACTTCACGTTTGTTGGGTGGACACCAACCACCATGTCTGCTTAATGTGTAGATAAACAATTATTTGCCGTATCAAATGTGATCATATGTCCACGTTGATTTTATAACTACAGCTTCAGTTCTGTTGTCCCCAAGAGGGCATTACTGCTTTAGTCTTCTGTTCTTTGCTAAGACCCTTCATCTGCAGAAATTTCCATGGCCATTTTTCATCTTTTTTCTAGAATTACAGTCAGTACTCCGTTTTGGACATATTTGGATCGCTGTAATAAATCCTGAGGATGAAACACTTAAACTTGTGCCAAGCCCAGTAGGTATTTTTAACCACTTTTATATTGCCTTGTTCTAATACCCAGGCAGTACAGATGCTCTCTTCCCCAAGTTCAACACATCTGAGGATAATCTCGGGCCCAAACTAATCCTCGCCCTAAAGCGCATCATCATTCCAGTCATGCGGATGACAGAGGCAGAGGTGAGGGCTGCCTCGTTCCCAGTTTGACGTGGAGAGGCCAGAACAAAGACATTGTTCCTGCGGCGGAACTCCCACAGGTCCTGGAGCGGGGTTGATCAAGTTCATCAAGAGGTGGTTCTGGTCGGTCTTCGATGCGAGACAGCATCCATTTGCATACTACAACATGTTCCAAGTGGCACATCGAGATAGCATCTCAATAGTCTACTCTGTCCACTGGGTCACTGTGGAAACAAATGTGTAAAAAAGTCTACCTCCCTCTACTAGTACTACTGTCAGCTTATAGAGAGTGGGACATTTCATGGCTTTGGTCAAAATTAACATTGAGACTCCCATGAGACAACTTCTCTGATGACTGACCTTTCTTTTTTCAGCAATCTCACATTTGCAGGAAGGCCCTGATCACATTCACACTGTTACACATTCACACCTGGAGGCTGCCAGTACAACCACAGCCTAGTCTGCTGGCCAATGAGCAACTCTACTGGAGCAGCTGGGGTTATGGGCCTTGCTCAAATGGACCTCATTGGTGGTAAATGTTTTACTTTCCACACTTTTTTATCCTATTTTATTCTGCTGGTCCACCAGCAACTTCCCGGTCACAAGCTCGCTAACCTTTGGGCCACCACAGCCAACTCCCAATTTCATCTTTTCATTTGGGGAGGCCTTCTGCGCCCTCTTGGATCCATATCCTGGTTTCTCTGGGCATTTGTATCCAAAATCAAACAACCAGACATAGAAAGCAAACTGGCACTTGAAGACATGCTGACCCACTGCCTCCAAATCCATCCATCTGAGTTCCCAAACAGTATGAGCAGACTATGCTTACAACACTTGCCTTCCCCTAGAGATGTCATAATTTCAGGTGGTGTTCAAGCCACAGGTATTTCCAGAGGAGGAACTGCTTATAAGAAGATTGAGTCCTGCACCGGATCCTCAGAAAATTACACTTTTCACTGTTTGCTTCATGCCAGACTCATCATTTGTGTAACTGTGTCAATATTCTTGTGGGCAAGAAGGAATTATGGGCCAGAGGATAATTCTTTGTTGCCTGTGGTGGAAATTCTTGATGGGAATCTCATCAGGGAGTTCATGCACCTACTTCCCCAGAAACGTTACAAGCTGTTCAAAGGTGGTAACACATTGCTGATTCTGCCGGGTCCACACAGGCACACTCTGTCTCAACCCTCTCTTAATCATTCCAGCCATATAAGAACGTGTCTGACTGCAGGATTGTAGACACTGCCTATATATTAACACTAATATTGGGTACTTCAACTTTCAGACCACTGAGCCTTAACACAAGTGTCCACTGAGGACAACACTCCTGATCTCTGTCATCACGTGACTATTTTAGAGATAGTTATTGCAAGTTTAATATCAACTTTGATAGACAGATAATGAGTGTGTGGTATTGTCATTTTAAACACCCTGTAGCTTGAAATGCTACTCCATAAACAATTTCTCTGGCGCTGCATTAAAACTGCACTGCCAACTTGTAAACAGACAATCACATGGCCCTCTTTACACAGAAGGAACACAATGAAAGGCTTTTTAGTCCATCAACATCACAGTAGTCATGTCTATGCCATTGTTGCTTATACCTGCCGGTATATAAAAACAAATGGAATAAATATAGCCTAACCATCACAACATATGACATTTTTTTCCAGTGCCTCATCTGCAGAGGTTTGGCACATTCAATGTGATGAATATGCATGCCAGTGTGTTTGCTTTGACATTACATGCTGTGTCTACATACATACTGTACTCTCTTGAAGAGAATGGCAGTGGACTGGTTTCAGAAACACAGTTTACTGCATCTAAATAAGAGAGTGCAAAGGCAAAATCATTGTTGTAAAATGTGAATTGTGTAGACAAATATAAATTGGTTATCCCCGATGTCCATAAAACTTTAGTTTAAAATTATTGAGTTTAATCGGTTTGATCGGTGACAGGCAAATGCAACATTTATTTGTGTATATTTGTCTTGTTACTAAAATAAGGTAAACTCGTTTTCATCTGTGTCTTTGTCATATCAAGTACAGCCATATCTGATCACCTCTGACATGCACTACAGCTACCTATGTAATCAAACCTGTCTGTCTGCAGCAGCCATCTTTTCTCTGGTGCTTGCAGTAATTTCCCTTTTCTTGTTTTGGCCGAATGTCAAAATTCCTCTGATTTTATTGGAGGGTTATTTAGATCACCTGTTCCAGAGCAGGGTGTGGGTACCACTGCCTAAGTAGTAACTGAGAGCAGCTCCGTGCATTCTTAGGGCTTTAGGTGGGGAATTGTCATTCTGATCCTTCCTCGACTTACTGAAGACCTCAGTTTAGCAGGTATTATCAGCTAAAAATTCGGGTATGTTTGAGGGTGATTTTGAGCAGTCTGGACCCTAGTTTGAATGAATATTTAAAAAATCACCTTTCAATTAGGTTAACCGCAGTGGGACAAATCTTGTGCTATCTGTACAAGAGTTTTTGCTTGTCTAGCGATAGCCTAGCGCCTGCAGGCTTTACTTTGTTTATTTTCACTTAAACCTCCTTTATACACATTTCCTTTAGTCTATTTCATTTGGGGAAACTTTAAAGGAGGGTAAATAAACAATATTTCAGTTTCCTTATTAATAGTTTCCTTATACAAAGAGGCTTTTGTTTATTATAGAGGAGGAATTTAATTATAATTGAAAAGGAAATTTGTTCATTATTATTAACGAGGCATTTTTACATTGTGAAGGCAGATTTATTTCTCCTGGTTTTCCTCCTAGCATTTTTTTTTGTATTTTTGTGCGGTTGGGAACTGGTCTGCATTCCTTCGACATGTGAAAAAGGAGAACAAAAGTGTATTACACACACACATACATTTAGCATGTACACGCATAGAGACAGAAATGCGACAGATGTGTTTGCAGCTTGAATGTTGTTGTGGAAACAATCACAAGAGCCTTGTTTGTCTGATCTTTTATAGTGATAATTATTCCCCAGTATCACAGACGGAATAACAACGCCTTAAGCCTTTGTTGGATCATATGCTCAAGAAGCAAGTCAGCCTTTTCTACCTAAATTAAGCAGTTAGGCAACAAATAAATCAGTATGCTCTGCTAATTACACAATATTTACAGGAAACGTTGCAAACGAGCTGGAAGATGGTGTTGCCAAGTTATCCTGAATGTGTGTTGACCGCCACATGCTGGAGATACACACGATGGATATTAACTGACCACATATTATTGTGAGCTTGCTGAAAGGAGTTGGAGGGACTCACAAGGCTCTGGAGATGCAGCTGGTCAGGGTCCCCAGGCTCCTGGAGTGCTTGATTCTGCGAGCTGAGGGGCCGAACTGGGGCCCATCCTCTGGCAGCCTGGGCAGCTGCAGGGTGCCTGCCAGCATATCTAACGTCGGGGTCCTGGAGAAGCTTTATGCAGGTGGCCTGCTTTGAAGAGTCCCACTGTCAAACAAAGACCAGAATGTGACAGAACTGAGATGAGCAATGAGAGGAAACTGCAGTCATTTCATGCAGCCAGTTGGATTACATTTGTAGATCAGATGCTTCTGGTTGTCAAACTAGTGAATAAAGACTGTGATGGCATGACGATATGTGAAATCTAGATGAGCCATAGACAGTAAATTACAGAACATGTTCATGTTCATGGAAAAGTTGAGTGAGCAATTGTTTTCATTGATTCAGCTATTCAGATTTACACATCAGAGGTTTGGCTTGTACCCATCAAATTCAACATTTGAAGGACTGGAAACACAGGTAATCACACCCAACAGAGCTTTCTTTATTGAGAGTGGAAAGTGAATATTCACATTCACTTTCATAATTATACAATTAAACAACTGAGAAATCAATAGCTTAGACAAGGTAAAGCTTGACCTTTGCTGAACTTGAGAGATAGTATGAAATAAAACAGACCATTCGCTGAGATCTAAAGGTAAGTTGCAGACAGGGCTGTTTTTGTGCTGTTGCCGAAAATATGACAAGCCTTGCAGAAAAGCCCACTCGGGTGTTATTTTTGGAAGGTTTATCTGATTTCAGGTCCTGAGACACACACAGTATCACCTTGGACACAATAGATGGTTCTCAGAGTGAGATAGTGTTTGGGATTTAGCTCTTAGGGCATCTTTCTTTCAGCGTCAGTGTTGAGTGGAGACAGATAGGAGCCCTTGTTTTCTGCTGCATCCCGTGACTTTAACTCTTTATCTGCTAGGAAGTTCTACCTTTCCATGAGCAATTGTCAACACACTCTTTTGTTGGTTTGATTATTGACCATATCTGACCAAGCTGAGCAAGACACATACAATGCCTGGTAGATTATGTATGTCAGTTTAAAATGGCCTTTGAATGGGCTCCCAAACCTTATAACACTTTCAACAAATAAGGTGCTTTTTACCAGCAGTATTCCCTTTACACAATAGCAATAAAATATTTCTAGTAAATCTTAACTTAAACATTAGTGTAATCAAGTCAAATATAAAACCCAAAGCTATTTAACACTGCCAGGGCATTACCTTTTATCTAGCTTTTTAAAACAAGTTAGAGTCCAGAACCATGATCATAACAGGCACCTTCTGAGCAACAGGTTAACATATATAAATCTGTTTTCTTGTTTATTTTTTTCTGAACAGGTATCAGCAGAAACCTTTTTCTTTTATCAGGGAGCAGCATAAACAGTCTGTTCAGTAGCAAGTGTCCTGTTAGAGTGAGGTGAAGTGGTCGCCTCATGCACACGCCTGCCCACTGCCAAAGTCTAATTGTCTTTAACTTTTTGTACGCTACACGCAGCACACATCATTGGAAGAGAGACGGATCCTCGCTGTTCGTGAGTTTTACTAATCAGCATGCAGTGTGTAGCTATCCACTTCGCTATGACATTTGATCGCTTGTCTTGCTTTTGTTTATCTACTTCTCCCACACGCTTCATCCAGCGTAGTCTCCCGAAGCCTCCCTCCACTGCTTGTTTGGGTGGGTGATTTGCAGACTGATCAACATCCCACCCCTCCTGTGACCCATGGTTTGACTGTATGTGTATTCAGAGCCAGAGCAACGGACTTTCAAAATAATAATAAAAACTGCATTATCATGTGATAAAATAATTGTCGGCATTAATTAGCCTAATTAATACGTTAACACGATAATAAAGCATTAACTTGCCCAGCCCTAATAATAATAATACATGTTATGGTTATTATGTAATCCACAAGTAGGCTACATTAGGTAAATCACACGACCAATGTGTCATCAATTTTTTTGGTACTATAGGCTAGTTAATGTTTTGTTTTTATTTGAGTTCTGAAAAAGCATGTAATTTAACTTACTAACATTTTCCTTTTCAGTATTTATTAAATGTTCATTAATACCCTTACCTTGGTGAAGTTGAAAATTTTTGACGAGTTATTTCTCCTCATACTTTCAGCTACCGCACCATGGGAACTAGACAATCGGGAAGGAAATGCCAAAGAGGAGGATACAGATACCACATTTAAGATCAGATGTGAAGTAGTCTGTGACACAAAAACTTCCTTGGACTCAGTAAAGAACTATTTTCCCCGCCTCTTCATAAACCCTCAGCTGTCATTCCTTCAGTTATTAACTGCTGTCTTTCTTAGCACTTTTGAGTAAGCATCTTAACCCTCTACTGGGGCCCTTTTTACACTGTAACCTAACTAAACAAAAGCCATGAATATTTAGAAAAAGTCAAGAATTTGCCCGAGGAACAGATATGACAAAGGAAATTGAGCCTGCAGAGGTTAGCTGTTAGGGAGATTGAGGTGGTGGAGCTGCCTGCATGACATGCAATTCTTCATGTGTGTCTATCAGTGGACCTCATGCATACAGACCTTCTGGTTAGGCAAGACTCTGGCTTTCATGAAGCTGCTGCCTAGAGTCTGTCCATGTAACTTTTATCTACAATGTAACTGCATCTTTGGATAGACTACTATTTGCACCAGGATTTGAGTCCATGTTAAACATTCAGTATGATCCTCAGGACATGTTGTGAACTTTTGTTCATTTGTTGCTGCACATCCACATGAACACAGGTTTAAAAACCAAATACAAAACATAAAATATAACTTAAGCTGCGACTCATGGAAACTTTCAAACTCATGGTGTCTTTAGTTATAATCTCTGGTTTGCTTTTTAACATTAACAAACTGTTAACATGTTTTTAATAACATTATTGAACATTAAATCTACTGTGTTAATAGGGAAGACTACACTGGTTTCAGAGGTAAGGAATCTGCTAAATAAATCGAACATTTTATGGCAGTAATATAATGGGATTAACAGTTCTTTCTCTAACCTCCAAGTACTTGCTGTTTGTTCCTCGCTTTTATTACCTCTGGTAACAGGGGACTGAAGATGAGGTTTTGAGATACGGTGCCATCTAAAGGACAATGAGAACACTGTCTTTGGCCAGACTTTGCAAAGGACACTGCAAAAACCAGAGGGCTATCATTGAGTCACACTGCTACAAAAAAAACATCATAACATTTCACTACTGACACTTTTGTTTTTGGAAAGTAAATTGTATTTATATTCTGCGCATTATAAAGTGAGGCAATCAATTTTTCCCTTTATAGAAACAGATAATAAAATCACATATTAAAAAAAAAATATTGGACGGCATTCCTCAGTGTTCCTTATTTAGTGGCCACACCTCGAACCGAGCAAGAACATGCAGCGCTGCTCCTTCAATCATTGTGGCAGTAGCTTTTATAGTGTCTCTGGCCCCCTCCACAGGCCTCAGGCTTGGGGCCCTAGAAAAAAATTAAGAGCTTGTTAGGAGTTCAAAAGTCAAGATCCAAGCAAACAACAAATTAGAAACCACTTGTGCTTTTATAGAAAAACACACACACACACACACATGCTGTACAGTTGTATTAAAAGAAAAGGCAGAACACAGAGTCAATGAATGACTCAGACACTAACTGTACCTTGTACATACTGCAGACCAGACTGAAGAGAGAAGACATGGCCTTGTTCTGCAGGTCATCTGTGTGCTCCTGGAAAGTAAATAAAAACAGAGTATCGCAAAGGCTATGGCAACAAGTAGCATTTAGGCAGAAGATGTGGGCACACTGTTTACTTTTTGTTTTTTTAAGTAAGTGTGTCACCTACACAACATAAATGTGAGTTTGTTTAGTAGTATGTGTCAGCTTTTAGAGATATATGACAATCACTAACTTTATTTAGTTATTTAAAAATAGCATTCATTGGCTGTCAGACACGATGTAAAAAGAGGCCAAAGTGTTGGTAACTGACTCATATTAAAGAAGGGACATTAAGCATTACAAAGATGGTATTAACACAAGACTGTCACAAAGATGACTCATTGGCTGTATGCAGCACAAATGTTTAATTTAAAAGAAAACCGAAAGTTCTCATGATCTGATGAGACATTTGTGACCCTACTAGGATAGAGCCAAAGTCTGACCAGATAGATCTTGATATGCCATTTTATCAGTCAGTCAGAGTTTTCTAAATGGTTATGTAATGGTCAAGAAATCTGAGGCCGCTTATCAGGGGCACCCCTTGGTGCCAAGACTGTTGCTTGTGATTTTCCCCCAGTCCAACATGATAATTACCTTCATGTAGGATTCTAAGCAAATGTGAGGATATTTTCATGAATATCACAGAGAGATAAAATACAAATCATTTAACGTTTTACATATGACGGTATTGATACATTTAGGTACTTTAAAATTGCTTTTTATTTTCTGTTCAAGCCCTTACTTCACAAACCCAAGTTAAAAATAAAGTTCCCCACACAGTAATCAGCTCTTCTCTGCTGCCTGATGCTTGCTCGCATGCTTTCTTCCCTCTGTTTATTATGAGTTGCTTGAGAGCGAACTCCAGTTTAAAGTGATCATGCTACTGTTCTCAGGTTGCTTGGCAGAGAGACAGTAGTGTCTGTTGTGCTGTGCGCTTTGGATTTGCATCAAGATGTAGCTCCACAAACATCAGTCACAGCTCTCTTTCACTTACAAATAGACGTTTTTGGGGCAGAATCAAATGTTAAAATGATCACATAATCACAGTAAATGTAGCATCACTTATTAAAAAAGCAAGCATCAACAACAGTGGCAGAATAGGGGCATCTCTATTTTTTATTCAGGGCTATAGGTTGTGCCGCTTAATGCACAGGAGCCTTACCCCATTAATGGTCACCCAGGGCACATATTGGTGTGAAGGTTTCAGGGCGTTGGTTTTCAAGGCATTCTGATGCATCAGCTGGTTTCCCAGGTCGCCATTTACACAGCTCATGATGCTGCCCCAGGTCAAGTCAGGTTCGCCGTAGAGTTCCACACACTATAACAGCAATGGATGGAACAAACACACTTCAACATCGGAAGTAGATAGCAAATAATAAGTTGGGGAAGTGGCAGTGACCCAACAGACAGCAGCCCTATAACTGGGTAAATGCACGCACACACCCACAACCACACAGAGTTCCTTACGGTCTTGGCTTCCTTGATGACATCACCGGAGGATTCCATACAGAAGATGATCGGGAAAGCCATCTTGGTCATGTTCAGTAAACAGGTCTGAGAGGAACAGGGAAATCAATTAATCAAAGTAAACTGTCCACATTGTGACACTACTACAAGACAATACTAATCTCATGTGTAACTACTATAACTATAAAAACAAAATAAATCAAAGCAATTTGAAGACTGACCTTTTCTGACAATTATGGCACTTTAACAACCCGATTTACAAGAATCCATGCTACATGATGATGAGTAAGTTAATAGTATTATTTAGCGGTTCTCTCTCTCTCTCTCTTTGTGTGTTTCTAACTTTACCTCAATCATGTTGCCCAGGCACTCCTGCTCTCCATGCTGGCACTCGTAAGTATATTTCTGTCCGGCAGATTTCTCCTGGGTTGGGGTAAATTCAACAAATTCATGAGCTAAAAAAAATATAATTAAATAAAATACATAACTAAAAGTAATTTTACAACCAAGATATGACATATGTCACGTGACTATCCCTTTCTTGACAGTAAAGTTAAAAAGAGAAATAAACTCTTGACGACAGAGGCTTTTTTTTGTATCAATATTCCTTCTCCTGCCTCTTTTTTTTTTTTTTAGTAAAAATAATCACATCTCTTGAAGACAACACCATTACCCACTCTGTAATGTACACTCACCTAAAGGATTATTAGGAACACCTGTTCAATTTCTCATTAATGCAATTATCCAATCAACCAATCACATGGCAGTTGCTTCAATGCATTTAGGGATGTGGTCCCGGTCAAGACAATCTCCTGAACTCCAAACTGAATGTCAGAATGGGAAAGAAAGGTGATTTAAGCAATTTTGAGCGTGGCATGGTTGTTGGTGCCAGACGGG
>NC_060155.1:19403462-19403781 GCF_021292245.1 Micropterus dolomieu
CTTTCTTGACAGTAAAGTTAAAAAGAGAAATAAACTCTTGACGACAGAGGCTTTTTTTTGTATCAATATTCCTTCTCCTGCCTCTTTTTTTTTTTTTTAGTAAAAATAATCACATCTCTTGAAGACAACACCATTACCCACTCTGTAATGTACACTCACCTAAAGGATTATTAGGAACACCTGTTCAATTTCTCATTAATGCAATTATCCAATCAACCAATCACATGGCAGTTGCTTCAATGCATTTAGGGATGTGGTCCCGGTCAAGACAATCTCCTGAACTCCAAACTGAATGTCAGAATGGGAAAGAAAGGTGATT
>NC_060155.1:19403881-19426955 GCF_021292245.1 Micropterus dolomieu
ATAACCACTCGTTACAACCGAGGTATGCAGCAAAGCATTTGTGAAGCCACAACACGCACAACCTTGAGGCGGATGGGCTACAACAGCAGAAGACCCCACCGGGTACCACTCATCTCCACTACAAATAGGAAAAAGAGGCTACAATTTGCAAAAGCTCACCAAAATTGGACAGTTGAAGACTGGAAAAATGTTGCCTGGTCTGATGAGTCTCGATTTCTGTGGAGACATTCAGATGGTAGAGTCAGAATTTGGTGTAAACAGAATGAGAACATGGATCCATCATGCCTTGTTACCACTGTGCAGGCTGGTGGTGGTGGTGTAATGGTGTGGGGGATGTTTTCTTGGCACACTTTAGGCCCCTTAGTACCAATTGGGCATCGTTTAAATGCCACGGCCTACCTGAGCATTGTTTCTGACCAGGTCCATCCCTTTATGGCCACCATGTACCCATCCTCTGATGGCTACTTCCAGCAGGATAATGCACCATGTCACAAAGCTCCAATCATTTCAAATTGGTTTCTTGAACATGACAATGAGTTCACTGTACTAATGGCCCCCACAGTCACCAGATCTCAACCCAATAGAGCATCTTTGGGATGTGGTGGAACGGGAGCTTCGTGCCCTGGATGTGCATCCCACAAATCTCCATCAACTGCAAGATGCTATCCTATCAATATGGGCCAACATTTCTAAAGAATGCTTTCAGCACCTTGTTGAATCAATGCCACGTAGAATTAAGGCAGTTCTGAAGGCGAAAGGGGGTCAAACACAGTATTAGTATGGTGTTCCTGATAATCCTTTAGGTGAGTGTATAGAGGAACTACGATCCCAGTGTATACCCAAGGTGTTTGGTTTGCTGCTTACCTGTGCATTGCCATATGGCACCAGAGTGACAGTCATGATGTCATTCAGCAAGAGCCAGGTAGGGAAGAGCATGTTACTGAGAAACGCTCTGCAGCCAGGACAGAGACTCTCATAGTAAAGCCCCACCTCGACTGCATCTACAGTCTGGCGGGACCGCGTGAAGTTAGACTCAAGGCACTGCTTCAAAACCTGCACAAGGGGGCAAAAGTGTTGAGGTTAACTTTCACCTTATTGCTCTCCTCGTTTCCCTTTGAGTGTGTGCCAAAGCAAGGTCAGGCTATTTCCCATTTGGTGGCAATTTAAGTAGACTTCAGGGTCAGTGGTAAATTTCAAATTTCAATAGAGAGTTTGCAACTAAGCATGCCCCGTTCTTAAACAGGCAGAAAATATTTGCAGATGCAGCATGTTTCTTTGTGTCTCAAATACAAGAATTGACTTCTGATTAACCATGCATGATGTGTTCATCACACTGTATGTGTACTGACTCATCCTTAGTTTCAGATCGTCACCTTATTTGGGGTAGTAATATTTTTTAGGTAGTGATTTGTTTCTTAAAATGAATATGAATTTTCCTTGATGAAATGTTCTTATCAATGCCAAATTGTTAACTTTTAATGTATTTTTTGCGTCAAGACACCTGATGTCTCCTACAAAAGGACATATGATAAAACATTTTAAAAAATCTGTTTGACATGTTTCTCGCATCTCAATTACTGGAATTATGTAAAGGACATCAAAAGTTAAAAACGTTTTGTCTTCTAGGTCTCAGGAGGATATGGAGTCTCTGTTTTCTGGAGTGTGTCTGTGGGAGATGTTACTGAGATTTTATTTTATTTTATTTGATAGCCTTTACTGTCCCCGAGGGGCAATTTGGTTCGCAACAGTAGTCAATACACGTCATAAAACAAATAATAAATAGAAGACATATAACATGCAATAACCTGGCAAAGAAAGTAACTTTTTTGACCTTTTTACTTCCTCCTTCTCTAAATTGTTCCACAGCCGAGCGCGTTAGTCCCAGCTCTGTAAAATCCCCTAACTTCTTCCTCAATGAGTCCAGACTACAAAAGCATAACCTACCGCTGAAAATACAGTCTATGACATAAAACCGTTAAACTGTTGACCCGGAACTATAAGGTGTGATTGTCACAGACCCCAGCCATTCAGAAAGAGTGATAAAGACAATTTCCTGTGGTCATTAAATAAGATAAAGTCTAAAACGCTTCCCTGTTAGATCAATAATCTTACCCCGCACTGGATCGCTGAGTCCAGAGAGGAGCACCACTGTGACGGAGGATGGGAGCATGTAGAGAGAGCGCAGCAGCCGTACTGAGTGTTCAACCACACGGTCAGAATCAGCAGCAGGGGGACCTTCATCTTCAGTTGCAGTGCGGTTTTGTTTGACACTCGAAAACAAAGTTAGTGAGTAGCAGCAACAACAACACAACGCTGACCTACGGACGGTTGTCCACTGCAACTTTAAATACAGCACCCGACGCTTCCTCGTGGAGGCCACCGATTTTTTGATTGGATCTCGCTCACATGATCAAGACAGCGTCACTTGTAACTGGAAGACATCCCTGCAGAGACACACAGGGACTGCTGCTATTTTAGGGGAAACTGATTCTACAGAAATCTGTCAAAATGTCATGACTTTTGCGTGGTCGTAGATTTGCCTTCATGCAAATGTTCATTTAGTTGACAATGGTTTTGCTAGTTTTCCACCTGGGTATTTAAAGTTTTCTCAGAAGGAGACAATGTGGTATACTTAAAAAAAACACGTTGTTTCACATGTTGGGGTGGGCTGGAAATTTAAAGTTTTTGGAACTGGGTAAAAACTTTAAATATGAAACTTAATAATTTCACAACATGCATTGGTTTTAAGCTACTGTGCTATGAGTTATATTGCTTAAATACATTTAAAAAAACTCCAATACACTGTCTGTTCTGCAAATGCAGAAACCTTAACCTTGTCCTGTAGGCTACTGTATGTCAAGGGGTCCTTTCTAGGAACTGTTCCTGCAAGGATAAAGATAAATGAGGAAATTAATAATATTTCTAGTAGGAGTTGCAGTCTTGCGATCCGTTCACCTAGTTTGTTGTTTTTCTTGTTTTGTTGGATAGTCTTCTTGGCATGACTTGGGCACCTGGCTATTTATAAAGCAATGTCATATCACAGCTCAGTCCCGCAGTCCATAAGTCTTGCTCAAGAAGAGTCATAAGAAACACACACTGCAGCACAACATCACAAACCTTTGGACACTATTACAGGTTTCACCTGGTGACTCTCACATGGTCTTTAACAGATTTCATATAAAAACCAGGACAGAGACAGACACGGAAGCCTATTTGACTGCATGATTCACTGCTTCCTGTCTGCTTCTCTGCGTTTTGACTTGGAGTTTTACAGACAAAACGGTAATCTATCTATGCTACTTTAACATTTGTCTGCTTTTTCCATATTTACCTACAGTGTGCAGAAATGTGGGTTATACGGTCTTACAAACACATATTCTCTTTTCAAGTGATATCTAAATAGTTTTGAGATACCCTTATCATGTATATGTATCCATCCTACAATAATGGAAGTGAATGGTATTTAATTTGTGGTTGTTACAGCATTAAAGATTATATGTTCAAAAAGTCAACAGCCGTATCTTCCTAGATATACCAGAACATATGTCCTGGTTATTCTGGTTACACCACATTCTTCACTATAGACAGTTTTAATTAGAACTGCTTTTACCAAAGAAGTTCCTTTACAAACAGATAAAGGGAAGTTTGTGTTTGTGCAAAGCTATGGGTATTTGAAACTTGGGCACACGTTACAAACAAAATGGAGACCATACCCCTTAAAACTGAACAAGGGTGAAGGAAGGAATACCTGTGTTTATGTTTGTATCTCATGGTAAAACAAAAACTCATTTTGAGAACAGCACTGTAAATTACAGATTTGACATATTTGATACATTTTAAGTTTTGAACAGTTTTTCCCTCCCAATAAATAACTTTCAGTATGTGCTACAAATGAGGGATACCATCTTAAAAAGTCAGCCAGATATTAAAGTGTGATAAGGTGATGCTTTGCTTATCATTACAGCATGAAGCAAGAAGAGCGCATAAGACAAAACCAGACAGGCAGCAGACATCATTTCATATATCTTTTATTGTCTTTTAAAATCATTGCATCAGCCTAAAGAAAGAATCGTACAGATGAAAGAGTACCTGTCTGAGAACAAACACAACTCTGAAGCAAGCTGTACATGAGAGAGAAAGAAAGAAACGTCGCATCTGAATTAAGACAGACCAACGGAGGGAGGATTACACAAGAGAAGAGAAGAATAACCATCTTTTCGTGCATAGGGGTTGGGCACACCTCAACCAATATGCATCTACTGGCTGAAACAGTGCTCCCTCTGAGTTCAATTGCACTTTGGTGTAGAGTAGCTTTATCTGACTGCCCCATTCATTTCCATTCACCGTTTTTGAAAGAAAGAGACCACATCATTATTTACTATGTATTAAAAACCATGTATCTGTTGTTGTTGTTGCTGCTGCTGAGGCAGTGATACACTAGGCAACTTGTTGGGTAACATGGTAGGTCAAAGGGAAAGGGAGACGACACATTGACTTGTTATTAGTGTAACAATGTGGATGTGTGTTTTAAATCGTTGTTTCTCTGTATTGTTGCCCGTTGCCAAGTGGATCACTGACAATCTTTTCTCCAACGTGCAAAGTTGGGTCTTGAATGTAAACTACTGTACACCAGTGAAAACATTTCCATCAGAATAATCAAACCTTTCAGGTCCAAGTCCAGACCGAGAATTTGATACAGGCAAAAAAAAGGGGAAATGAAAGTGCAGTTAACGTCATCATCTTTTAAATGGAAATCACACACAAGCTGAGATTACATATAGTGGATACATTTTGGTCTTAAAAATTAGTTAACCAACCAATAGAGCAACTGATTCCACTTTTCATTTGAGCATCATCTGTGTAGTGCAAAATGAAGAATTGGATGCCTCTTGATACTTATACCTGAATTTCCAACTGTTTGTGTACTAAAATTGTACTCAAGCATGTTCACCCTGTGGTGTGTTTTTACTGTTATTCACAACATGTGGGAGTCACCCACTATAAATTCTATGAACAGAGTTCTTACCAGAAAAACACCTGGCAGAGTCACACTGAAATCTACCAAACTGTGTGTAATATAAACAGCAAAAGATGCGACAGCGTCTCAAGTTAGGATTCAGTTATGCATATACAAGGCTCAGTGTAAGGTGAAGTAGTCAGCAGGTAAAGAATGACAAAGACTGATGAATACCTATGTATTATGGAAAAATGTATCTTGTTGACCTATACTGTTAAGTTATTATTTTGAAATTGAGGGAGCACTGTTCTCATAGTGAAAAAAAGAGGAACAAACCGAAACAGAAAAAAAAAACAGAACAAGCAGTCATAACATTTTCAAGTTTAAAATGAAAGGAAATAATGAAATATAAATCAATCTATCACAGCCACTTTGAGGGACAGACAGATTGATTCTCAAACGCATATTTACTATTTGGTTAATTACATATTGTAAACATTTGTATTTCTTTTTTCTGTATGAAGGAAAAATTTCAAGCTAGCTTATTTTTTTCTTTATAGGCTCTGTAAGGTTGACATAAACAGATATAAACAAACAAACAAACAAACAAACAAAACATTTGGACAGACAAATCTATCAGCTTTTTTAAAAAGCCAAATAAAAAACGAATAATATACTCAGGCACCATAACAGAACACTTTGTAATGCCATCATTGTTCCTTGTACAAAGATCTGCGTAAAGGAGTGATCATGAACCGTTAAACGGTGTACCTTTTTTCATGTTATCAGGTATTATTTTTTCTTTTTTCCCCCACTCCTGCCTGCGTGTTTGAGTCCAGGACAAAAAAGAAAAAACAACTTTAGAGACCACAGAGATCTGCCAAAGGAAGATACAGTGGTAAGATGGTTCACTTTGTTACAGCATCAGTTTCCAATCTGTGGTGGATCTCTGTGGCAGCATCCTACATTAAGTGTATCTTTTGTGGTGCAACACTCTACTCACAATGAAACAGATTCTCACATTCAAGAAAAAACAAAACAAGAAACAACTCCTCTCTAATATTTAATAAATGCAAAGCAGCCAAGACTGCGTTTAACATATAGACTCAGCTCTGTAAATATTAACACATGTACAAAAGCTTGCTTCATCCTCTGAATGCACCTGATAATCATGCTTAATAGATTACATGTATGTCAATCAACTGTCGCCACAAAGTTTGTTGCTGATCATAATGAAGCTTACTGCAGCTGATTAGTAAAAACGCTTGCGTTTCAATAACTGCTCAAATACAAAGCAGCCGTGGAGCAAGTCTAAAGATCATGTTCACATCAAAGCCTCCTTCTGATCTGTTTCAAGCACAGTCCAAATCAGAATTACATCATCCAAAAATATAGATATCTAAGTATATATTTCAAAATATTTATTCTCTAGTATGTCTCTCATTCTTCAAACCTTAGACACCAAATATATGTCTTTCTTTGTAGTCAGTGAAAGATGTGCTTTGTGTGTGAGGCCATTTCAAGAAATATCATTTACAGTGTACCAAAGCTGATGAAAAAATATTTAATTGATCATTTGTCATATAGAAAATGTTTTTCAAGAAGCTCTGACACAAATGCATATCTAATAGATGAGCGGGATGAAAGCTTTGAGTCTTGAGTTACGTCTACCAAAGGTGGGATTAAACTCTCACCTCTAAGCTAGTCAAAGCGCAATAAAGTCTTCATCTTCTGCCCGTTTTATGCCTGTCTCACTGCCTGACCAGGTTTCACTGCTACTAAAGTTGCATTGCTTCTAGCTATTAAACATCTGTTATTAACATGGCGTATATGGCAGATGAAAGTGTTTACCTACACTGCAAAAATGTTCACCTTAACAAGCTTTTCAGTTCTACGTTTCTATTTTTCTTTAAGTAACTAAAAACTGGCATGATTTTCCCATACATGTTTTTGGCTTACCCAAATCCCCCTAAAACCCCCCAAAGTTTTCACTTTCCCCTAGCAGTATCTAGCCATGCATTTAGTTTCACTTTCATGTGTTGAGCCACACGAGTATAATGGGGGTGAACTGAATTTCATTTGTGCTCCTAAAAGCATTTAAAAACAGCAATATGTCTTTCCAGTTTTGGTTACTCCACTTTGAACAGTTTTCTAAAGGACTATTTCTTCAGTAGAAAGAATTCTGAAGACTGATATTTCTAAATTGCATGTTTACATACCGCAACAGAAAGTAAAATATAATATCTTTCTGCAATTTGGGTGAATGAATCTTTAGGAAAATGAATGTTATTCATCTTGTTAAGTTGGACAATTTTGCTGTGTGGGCACGAATTGCATAATGAGCCAGCAGCTCTCCTTAAAGTTGTTTTTTTATAAGTATTACAGAGTTTATACAGTCCATATAGTAAAACTAAACCTATAATGAAAACATTGCAATCAGTCAAAAGCATTAGAATTACATGACAATTGTTGTCCGCAAAAACAACAAAAACATATACTGTACACTGTATACTCCGATATCAAAAAGAAAAATGCCAATCACTCCCGCTAACCTGTATGGAAAGAGCTTAAACGCCATTGACAACTAAGCTTCACCATTGTCTGCGAATTTATGGTTGTTGGGTGTTAAACACACTAGTTTGAGTGTGTGGAACAGAAAAAAAGTGCAGTCACAAAAGTGTTGGTCCAACAAACTGGATAATGGATGTGTCAGCAGTGGCGGATGACTCAACCAGATCGCCTGTTCACAAAGTAAATGACCCTTAATATAAAACACTGAAAAATGCTGCATGCATCAACTTGAGAGCTTATCAAATGAGCTTTAAACAACTGGGCTGGGCCACGGATGTGTATGGTTCACATTTCTGTCTTATCTGAGTTTTATCCAAAAATATACCACACACATAATTAAAAAAAAAAAAACACACCAAAGAAATCTAGCTTTGGTGCACAGTGAGATAGAGCACCAAGCTACTGTACAGCCCCCATCATAGAAAGAAGGAATATTTAACAACTATAGATGTAACAACGAAGAGGCACAACTAAAATCTGTCACTCTCTTATTTATAACATGCTCAGATTTGCTCTAACATACACAACACAGACACAGACACAGACACAACACAGACACAGACACAACACACACACACACACACACACACAACTATCCTAATTTGCCAGATATCCTTTAGTCTTTGATAAATGGCAAATTTGTGAACCATGGGGCACAGCATATGGTGGTGGTGGCACCATCTTGTAGAGCAATGCTCCAGTGACAATGAGGAGAAGACGAGCTCATCACAATGACTAAAGGCACTTCTAATCTTTCTCGCTCACATGTTTTTAAAGCCCTCTAATCAGAAGCACCGCCGTCACCTCTAGTTTAATTCTTGGGATTTTCTATTTGCCAAGAACTGTGCAAAGTACAGTACAATTGATTCGTCCTGACTGAACTCAAACTGATGTCTTGATTTAAACTTTTCAGGTAGAGTTAGGTTTCATTTAAAAATGGGATTGGTCTGTTTGAAAAAAAACGTTGAAACCTGAAATTTCTTTGTGAAACATGTCAAAAACAGAAATATCAATACAATGCTGAAAAAACATTGTATTTGTTGAAAACTTACAGGAGGTCTTTAGATGAAACGTAGGTTTGATATTAACTAATAACTGACTTTCATGACCACAAGAGAAGGTGAACATCTCATTTTGGAGCAAAACTTCTTCCAAATTTCTATCCCTCTTCAACCAAAATAAGACAAAATTCAACAAGCCAAATGTGCAACCTTTAAAAACAGTGCACTTTTTTCTAAAACATTGTATTGCCAATTACTTTTGACTCTTCTATACCTTTCTACAAAAATACTCTTTTTTTAACCTTTTTGGCAATCTGAGTCTATATGTAAGACATTTGAGAGATTATTTATATGCATTCATTCTCAAGAAATCAACTATGTAAATCAACTTTAATTTTCATCGGCCACACTAGAATAACTGAATGACCATGCCTCTACACAACTGTGCTTTGAAAGTGGCACAGAACAGAGATGGTACAATCTTTACCTCAAGCCAAATGAACATGAGGGAGACGGGGAGAAATTCCCTGCCACAGCACATAACTGAGGGAGGGGATTGATCAGAGAACTACTGTAAATCTAAGAATGTGTTGTGCATAGTACTACCACACATCATACTGTATATGCACTACAGAAAAACAACAACGCAAATGAAGGACTCCACGCATACTGTACTAGATAATCTCTCAGACCACAGAGGCCATGCTAAATGGCAAAAGGATCGTTTCTTTTTTCTCTTTTCTTTCTTGCTACATGAAAAGACATCCTTCATTTGGCTCACATTAGCTGGATACTGTGTATCCTTAAACAGAAATCTAAGAGCATAGCAAATATTCTGAAAACATTAAGAAACATGGCATTTAAACTGTATAAAGTCACATACACTGACAGCATGTGTGTCTGAAATATACTGTACATGAGTTATATTACTGCTTTCTTTTTTTTGTACATAAATGTTCTACAGCTCTGAGTCAAGCTTGTGATGAAATGAACAGTCAAGCGCAAGGGGGGCAGGAAGTACCGTCAGTTAATCTACATCAAAACAAAACGACAACGCACAACTGCAAGGACATCGTACCACTAAAACAGTCTAATCTAACTAGAGACGAGGTAAATACAGTACCGAAGATACAAGAATCACATAGATTGATGTTCTGCAAGTGTCTTTAGTATATAGAAATAAGACAAAAAAAGGAGCACTAACAGTTATGCCTTAAGTCGATGGCTACAGGTGCTACAGTATTAAAGAGGATGAAAAAAGAAGGAAGAAGTCTTAAACAAAGAGACGTTCATTGCAGGAGTCTTTCCACAAATTCCATTTAGAAGGAAACCTGAATCATGTGGAACTGCATTTATCAATGTACCTTTCCATCTAGTGTATTGTGATTAAAAAGTAATTATATACCAAATACGTACAATGCATTTCTATCCTGTAATACAGTATGTACTGTATGTTGTACCTCGTCAGTTCAAAAGGAGGCCCACTGAGAGCCAAAGCAGTTGGAAATTAAGATAATTTCTTAAAAAATATACTTATGTGTTGTGTATCTTTTAAAGCTGTAGCTTTGTCTATGTCAACATTCCCTCCTTCCTTCTTTCAACCTTGACGTGCCCCCTTGTTCTCGTGACACAGGCTTGTGGTCATTCAAAGCTATTACTATGGCACTTAAGCAAGCTTTAAATTCAATCAATGTTTTAAAAAACCCTAAAAACATCAACCCCCACTTTCTGGCTCCAGTGACCTGGTCCACGGTTTCTCAGCCGCCTTTAGGTGCGAAGAGAGCAGCCTGGTTTAGCCAAGCCAGTCCTTTCAGTGGATGACAGCTGAGGCTTTTGTCGATGGAGAGTTTGCAGGCAGTCTGGGGATGACAGATTGGGCCTTTGTCTATGGACTGTTATTACGTGTTCAAGGCAAAAAACAAAAGAAAAATGAAAGTGTCTCCTGTAAATTCATTCCACCATGTGGTTTCTCTCGTTTTCTCCACAATCTTGAAAACAACATTGTTGTGTGCTTATTTTGTCATCTTTTAACACATTTAGTCATATATTTCTCATTATCAAAGTTATTTTCTTTGTGAATTTCTCACGCTTCTTTTCTCATAACTGACACTGTAGAGTCATGGCTGTCTAATGCGACACTCAAGTGAAAACTCACTGCGTCAGCCAGGCTAACTATACAGTGCTTCGTTACTGGTAGTAGTGTGCTTATTTTGAAGCCATGCTGTTAGCAAGGAGTGCTATTTGCTGATTTGGGTCAGCGTGGGAAATTAGCACCAGCCTCCAGTAAAAAACTTACGAATTTTAAATCATGGCTGTTGAGTCTATTTATCGCCACTTAAACAAGAACAAGGATTGTTCAGAGGTTTATTCTTTCCCAATGCATATGAGTGAAAATGTCCCCACCCTGGTTGGCGTCCTACACTGCTGGTGGAGGATTCATCTGGGGTGCTGGTTCTGGTTCTGAGAGCGGGCCAGGACAGGATAGGCTAGATTTACATTCAGCTGGTCATTGTGTTGGACCAAGGAGACGTTTTTGTAGTGGAGCACCAGGTCTTTGAGGGACGAGTACAGATTGTAGGGCTCAGCAAATCCATAACCTGTGACCGTCTTGTATATGACGCAGTGCTTCGTGTCACCCTCCACACTGGAAAGAAGGACAGATATCATTTTTACAGATGCTTTACATTGTCCCTAGAGTAAAATCCTGTTGACATATACATGACTTATTGTACTGACAGTTTAGCATGTAATAGCACAAAAAAAGCACAGGTGTAAGTCATAACATTGAAAATGACTGTGTTCCATTTAGGTGAGCTAGTTCAGGGGTCCTGGTATTGTGCATGATGGCTCACTGACATGGCTTACTGGGACACTTGATGGGACTGAGCCACTGTTAACTAAATATGTCTCATGACTCTAAAAAAAAGGGACTAGTAATGTAATGTAGTAATGTGTGAGAATTATAGTGAGAACTTTTGCAATCATGTAAGTTTGAGTCATGTCCTGCTTGTGTCTTGGGGTCCTTTGTATTTTGGTGAACAGGGACTTCCCAGTGTGTGACTGCTAATTGTCAGTAAAAATATAAATCTAGATAAAAAATGCTTGCTCTGCAAACCTGCAATAACAGATTTTTTTGGCCAATTAGGGACGGTAGAAACAAGAAGTAAATGCAACATTGACATATCAGCTTTTCAGTTCATATGGCAAACTTAGAAAAAGGTTGCTCATTTACACAACCAGCAGTTACGAGCAGCATTATCATTCATTTGGAGTCATCTTTCTGTCCATTATTCTCTGCCCTTTAACTCTTTTTTTGGTCTCTACCAACTCTCAAAAGAAGTATCTAGCTCTTTAGCTGCTAACTGCTCCACTATGTTCACCAGTTAGTCGTTAACTGTGTCTGTCTGCTGTTTGGTGCTGAGCAGGTAGTGTACAGTGGGTTTTTTAAGTTTTTACACTAAAAACAGTTGCTGCTCCTGCCATAAACAATGTTATGAGAGCAGTCAGAGTGGACCAAACAGTACCCAATAAGCTGAAAGTCACTATCTGTAAATCTGAGGGGAGTTGCAGATTCGGGTCATAATTCTCTATAGATTCATCACTACGAGCGACACCTTTTACATTGTCACATTGTTTTCACAGTGTCATTTCATCTATTGTTACAATATAGATGACAGCCACTTTAAGAACTGACAAAAACCTGATGTTAAGTGTAAATGTATTGGATCAGTGGTTCCCAACGTACCCCCACAGATATATTAGATGGGCTCAAGAACCCCTTTATAATACAGTTTCGATTGTTGTGGTTTCATGTTGTATTTCACCATAAAGAAAATGCAGGTGTTGTGATATTTACTTTGTTAGACATAGTGATCATGGAATCTTTTTTTCCAGTCCCACTCTTTTACAACAGTTCATGGTAACGTTTTACCCCTGCCTCATGGTGGCACAGTGGGTCTATCATAGCTTAAAGATCACTGTTACAGTTAATATTATATATGACAGTGTTTATATCATATTAAAATATCCTGCTATCAAACTTACATTGCCTACACAGTTATTGAAGTGGAAATACATCATCGCACTAAAAAATAGAAAATAATAATTCTTTAACAGCTGAAAAGATGTTTTGTACAGACTTTTCCCGAACAAGCACAAACAAAACTTACACTACAGAACAGGCGTAGGAGCCCTTCTGTGATTGGCTCTCACGGATGAGGAAGGTTCCGTCACATTTGCCTCTCAGCATTTCCTCAGCCTGGGTGCGTTTGATGTCACCCACATACCAGGTACACTCATCATGGTGAGGTGAGCCCTCATCCTCCTCCAGTGAGTAGGAGCTGGAAACACAAAAATAAAGCAGCAGACACTTGATCACATGTCATATCATGAGAGCCAACCACTCCCTAAATTATAGGTGGAGATATTGCAGCACCCAGTCGTCACAGCACGAAGTTGCTGAGCCATTACTTCATCTCAAACACTTACTCATCAGCATCGTTCTTAATGCCCAGCCATTCATTGATCTTCTTCTGCCTTGTCCCCTTCTGGGTTAGCCATCTGCAAAGCCAGAAAACCACAGATTTAATGCTGACAATTTACCATTATACTGTATATTCTGTTATATTCTTGAATAGGAATGAAATCTAAACGTAAAGTAAATCTTTAATTGACAATCCTTACATTAAGTACTGGTCTCTGATTTTGCGGAGCTGCATGAGATCCGGTTTGAGGCTGTTCATCTTCTTGTCGATCTCTCTGTTATCACAGACCTGCTGCCTCAGGTCCTGCTCCAGCTTCCGCTTGCTGTCGTGGATCTCCTTCACACGAGACTTCAAACGCTCTGAGTTGCTCTGGATCCTGATTTGAGAGCATGACAAAATCCTTATGGCTACGTGTTCTTCAAACGCTAAATAAAAAATGTGACGAAATGCTATTCCAATGTAGCAGCTCAGTTCAGTTTTGTAAGTCAGGAAAACAAATTGCATTCATCCATTGCATCTGCCTGCTTTGCATTCATACCGTCTTGATTTAGCAGATGAATTAAACCAGGTTTATTAAAGACCCCATGCATACAAACATAAACTTACTTTTGAATCTCTTTCTCATTGCCCTCACGTTGGAATCGCTCCAAAGATTCTCTGCTGTAGCGTTCCTGAGTCTCACACTGCTCCTCAAAGATCTTAATGGTCTCATTGAAGGCTTCAATGGCTGTGCGTTTCATCTGCAGCTCCTGCGGAAAAGACAGACAGACTGTGACTGTCCATTTGATGTTTTACTGTATTTCATTTAGTCCTAAGCTGCGGACATACATGCACACTTATCCGGTCTACCTGCTGATGTTAAAACTCCGGTTCAGACACTCAACTACTGTTGTGTAATGTAAAAAGTAACAGAGAAGGGGATGCATGCTGAATATATGCATATATTTGCTTTAAGTTCACAACTTTAATCTTCAAATTTTCATATTAATGTAGGGTAATACTGTATTCTACAGATATATCAATATTCCTTTACTTTTCTACTAACTTAATACTTGTGTTTTTTATATTGTACATGCTTTTACAGTGATTTTATCTTTGTCTTTGTCTACTGGTGTTCTGCACACTTTTCCTTATTATATATTAATGTAATGTTTAGAATATTTTACTAAAAACAGTTACATATGCATGCATAATGTTTGTGCCTTATATGAAGAATACAAACAGGAAACAAAGTATGATTTATTATACTGTGTAACACCCCTCCCAATTTGAGTGAGAGAGACTGTGTATGCGTGTGTTGAATACCTGTGAGGTGCGTGTGTAATCCTCGTACAGGGAGTCGTACTCGCGGCTCTTCTCTTGGTACTGCTCGTGATAGACCTTCAGCTGCTCTCCCACCTCCTCTATACTGTTCTCCTTCACCAACTGAGCCGTGCAAAAATGCAGATGAGCGCAAAATCACCACTTTGATGAATGAAACAATGAAACACAACTCAAGCACACCATGCTTATTTAATGATAAAAAATAATGAGATCAACTTTGCAAAGTATTTTTAAATCATAGGAAGCATGCAGTGGGATTTTGCTTATGAATTTGATGATTCAAAGTTAATGAAGTAAATTTGAAGACTCTTACTTCCATCAACAATCGAACAAACTGTTAAATAATCTGCAGCTTTACCGACCTGTTGATATTTGGAGACAGGGTACAGAAGCTTGGTGTCCAGCTTGGCATTGTATTGGGCCAGGGACTCATGGCGGTAGTGATTGATGAGCTCCACTACAGTCAGGAAGGTAAGAGGCTCTGAGAAGCCGTACCTCCCGTCTCGGTGGTAAATCTTTATAAGCTTGTTGTTCCCCCCTTTCCTGCAGGTGGAGACAGGAGCCAAAAGAGGAAAGATAGAATATAAGTGGAGGTATGGCTGTACATGTTGATTGTCTGTTAACTTTTAGCAAAAACCTTTGTTTCCACTGTATGTCACAATTTTTATTTCTATAGTAACTATTCAAGTCAATACTGCAGATGTTCAACAAAAAAACCTAAACCAGAAGTGTTCCTTTACCTGAGGGTGAGAGTGTATTCGCCTTCCAGTTTACTGGAGGCATCTCGGACCAGAAAAGTACCATCTGGAGTGTCTCGCAGCTTCTCATTCACCTCCTCTCTGCAAATACATGACATGCAGTATTTACTTCATGAACATTAAACGTGTTTAGCTGCAATTTAACAGCAAAATAGAAAAAAGAAACTGGCTTTCTGGAAGCTGTTTCATGTATAGTGGACTAGTATTGCACACAATAATCCTAATTTGCTGGTATCTACTGCAAACAGCAAGTATTTCATTGAACGAACTTAGGAGCTAAAGGCTATCACACATGGTAACTGGTCATTGTAAGGCAGCACTTCTGTCAAATTACATTTTTTATCCAATACTTTAAATAAATGACAACTTAATATTAACTCTGACCAAATTCAACAGTAACAATCAATTTTCATAATTTACCTGGAGATTTCTCCCCAGTACCACTCGGCATCGGTCAGCAGGCTGCTTGTGTCCGTCATGGCCGACGGTGCCATTTTTGACTTGACTGGCTTTGCTGGAAGAACTGGAAACAGGCACACACACACCAGATGAACATAAACACAGAAACACCACCATTAAAAGCATTTTATAAATTGACAAACTGGATCCAAACAGTCACTTAACACATTAACTCCCGGGAAACTGCTTAAAAGTACCTTCACGTACAAACCTTTTGGTCTGACAGAAATAGCTTGTAGCGTATTAAAGCTAACATTATCAACATTTACTGGATACACTTAATAATGTCTTTGTGCTGTACTATAACATGAACATATTCTACGCAGCCTTACTAAAAATAACATACCCGGAGGAGTGAGGTCTTGCTCCGTAGTTCTCTCTATCAGCAGCCTTTCCACCACAAGGGCAGGCAACTCCTCATCCAAAGACACCCTGCAAATCAATCAGTCAATGGACAGTTTAACGATATACAGTTGAGACTCCAGATTTGATAAATAAAACACTAGATGTGCTTATTTAGTTCCATAGCCTAATGCTTCACCGACCTGACATATCCGAGATGAACAATTCTTTAACTTGACACACTCTACAGTAGGGTTGACCCCGAATAGTCGAAGATTCGATGCTTCGATGGGCGGAGCCTGATTCGACTGTCAATCTCACAGTCGAAGCATCTCAGTGAAACAAGGATCATGCCATTTTGGAGATATGGAGGTGCTCAACGTCTGATTTTACATAGAACTACCAGTTTTCTCCCAATAAGTTAATATACAGCCAATAAACATTTCAACGTTTAATGCTGTAACTAAATATGTAAAAAGAATAAAACTTTCAATAAATGTTTTTTAAGTGCGTGAATAAATCCAAAATTGTAACCCTAACCCTGGGTCGTCAGTGCGCATGTGTAAGCGTAGCGTGTATGTGTGCAATGGCAGTGGAGGAACGCTTGCTGAAGAGACCGAGCCCCAGCTTCACGGTGTTGTGCCGAATTTCGGATAATTTATCACCATTGATGAACCACATAAAGAATATTTTATTGCTTTTAAATAGCAGGTTACTTGAAATAGACCCGCGGGGACGTGCATACAATTGTCGGCAGCAGTAATGCACGTAAAAGTCTGCCCAAGACTGTTGAATGACTGGCGAGAGAGAAGGAGAGAGAAAAGGGTCATCAAAAAGCCTCAGTTTAGCTGGAAATTTACAGTGTAAGTTGAATGAAAAGAGACTGCAGCTCTGCAGCTTCTCAAGATTATAGCGGAGCTACCGTGTGTAGTACCCCCCGCTCGCAATCGCCACGCACAAAAACACACACATGATTCGACTATCAGTCAGGCAGGACTTGACGATTCTGATTCGACTATGTAAATCCTTAGTCGGGGACAGCCCTACTCTACAGCATCTGTTTCTGTACAAAATCCCAAGCAACCAAAGCTTACCAAGGGGTAGAGGGGCCTGTCCGTATCAGCAGCGGTCCGAAGATCATTCCCAGCGTGTGTGTGTCCAGGCCATTGCTAGCCTGTGCCTGTGTGACCTTGGTCAGGTGTGTGAGGAGGTACTGCAGGGTGAGGCGGTGATGGAGAGGGACTGTGGCGGAGCTCTCAAGGACCAGGCTTACATCTCTGTCCAAGGTTCCAGCGACTGCACCATCTGGAACAACCGTAAGGAGGATATATACATAAAACTACTGTAACAATTTTTACAGGTTTTACCGCATGAGGAGAATCTGAGGAGAGTCAAGACATTAAAATTAGAAAATTATGCTAATTTAGATGTTTGTGCAAACTGTTTAGCCTGACACATTTTGACTCCTACTTTTATCTACATCAAGTCCATGTCATCAGGGTCAATGAATGTTTATGAAATAGGTCTAGTATATATCTGAAATTAAATCATGGTGTCCTTTGTGTAGAGGAGAATCAGCTGAAGCATTTGTAGCATGCCTTAGTCAGCTCATCCTCTCGACTCTATTCTCAACGCTGACATGCAACTGACTTTGATCCGCTGCATATAAGGCTCAGTTTAGGCTTTGTGCAATTCTTTTCCTCAAATTGCATTTATTCAAACAATAAAAGGTGCCATTCTATCCACTGAAACAACATCAGCAGCACACACCTACCTCATTTCGGCTAGTGCTACACAGCACACAATCCTTTTTGCATACCATGCATTAAATCCCCAACATAACAACAAATCTTTTATTATTTACTATTTACTATTGAGTCAAAAAATATTTTCTTACTTAACTCAAGAATTTTTGGAGTTATGGTTATTTTCTTAATACTAGATCTGGAACAGCGAGGAACCCATCGAGATTTAGAACAATAAAAACTTGAGGTGGCTTTGCATGTTTAAGCCCATTAACTGCTAATTGTAGGTGCTTTGAATTACTGTAGAGCATTTTCCAAAGCATACCATGGATTTTTAGATAAAAATAGATATAGACAAAATAGATCCTCATGCCGGCACCTGAATGCACCAGAGGGGATGTTTTCAAAAAAAGCTCCAACTCTCAACCGCAATACCTTGTGACAAAATGTAATATTAACAATTCATCAAGCAACAAAAAAGGAAGGAAAAATGTTCTCTCTCATGAACTGCCTATTTCAAGCAAGTTTCTCTGTTTCCTCTGAAGTTGTTTTTCACACTGTCCCGGCATAAACTGAAATCCCATTGGAAGTTAATGTACAAAATTAATGGTGTGCTTTGGATATGGTCTGCAGTACATATGTACATCTGTCATTTGTATCACCTAAAACCTCTGCTTATGGTCTACTGGAACCCTTTCCTAATTAAAGAAATTGGTTATTTAGTCAATATAAATGTCATGAGATGAGACTTACCTGCTGACTGCTGTAGGACCTGCTGCTGCAGTGTGACAGCAGTTTGAAGGTGAGGGTAGATACAGGCAGGGATGACTGGTGACGGGAGGTCTCTCAGGTAGCGCAGGACACACCCAGACAGGTGACCCACATCTTTCTGACCCATGTCACCCTCTGGAGCCCAAAGACATATACAAAGACATTTAGTGACAACTTAAGGCAAGAAAAAAATTCCACCAAACTCAATCAACCAACCACAACACAATGCGAGCCTGAACACTCGATTGGGTTGACTGTTGAAGGTTGAATTCTTGTCTACTTTATATGAGCCAGGTGATATGTACTGTTTATGCTGTTGTGAGAGGACTGCTTTCAGTGATGTAAAATATACATTGTAACCTCATGAAATGTGGAGCACTGCTGAAAAACAGCGTGCTCAGAAAACATCCCGTATACTTTATATCCGTGGCACGTTCTATAATTCACTTCAGTACGCAATGTATACTGTAGCTCGACTGATACTGGATTTGTGAGGCCGATGCTGAAATCAATATTATACACAATATTACTTTAAATAAGCACATAACATAAAGAATACATTTCAATATGGATCCCTTAACATTTTTTTTGACCAAGAAACATACAGTTGAAAAATGAACTCTGATCTCTGGAGGTCAAACTATGAAACGGTGATACTATTTTTAAATGAACTCAAACCTACTTTGGCATTTCCGTACTGCAATTTTAGACGTATACAATAATACAATATATCTGCAATAAACCAATTAGTCTAGCTCTTGATATGGATGATATGCTTATCTCTCGATTCGATATTTGAGCAGATTCAATATTGTAAATTGTATTTCTTATTCCACAAGTATGGTGATTCAATATTACGATTATTGCAATTTTAGGTTTTAACACTAGATCATATGAAAAAGTTGAATCAACCACTACTGATGCCACTACTTAGATGTTTCTGCTCATAGTATGCAACCACCTAGTGGTAGCTGTATTTTTTTTTAAACCAATGGGAATTTTTGTTGCTGTAGCTGTTTAGTGTGGAGGGTTTAAGCTGCATAGTAGCAGACTGAGTTAGCAATATGAAATCAGCAGCTATTAGTTTGTTTCCACAGAGCATTGGAAATATATCCCTGTAGGTATGAGCACACATGTCATTTTATATTAAGCATGTTAAGTAAAATGGTCTGTTCGATATTATCGCAATGCTAATTTCCGTTAGCAGGTTAATGGTTATTCCCATAATGTGCTAGCATTGACTAGCTGGAGGGAGAGCGAGAGAGAGAGAGAGAGAGATAGAGAGAGAGACGTATGTATGTATCTTAATATGGCATTGATTAAAAGTTAAAAATAGATGTCAAAATCGTTTGAAAAAAAATCACAATAATTAAGTGAATAGATCCCCCCCCCCCACCCCTACTCTATCTGTAATGCCATGTGAACACAAATACACTTTGCAAAAAACAACAAAAAGAAGACTGAAAGTATTTTTCTTTGGCTCAGAGTAACTCACCGGAGCTCAGGCTGTACACTGGGCTATCTGAACCTGAGGAACCAGTTGTCCTGTACAATGTCTTGCAGTCCAGACCTGAGAAAGACAAAAAGAGCAGTTGAGTAAAGGTTCACACAACTGAGCTGACAAAAAACAGAAACAGTTGAGTAGAGCAAAGTAGAAAAAATAAGGAGAAGTTCAATCAGCGATAGTATGTTCTGCCAATGGACAACAAATATTCA
This sequence comes from Micropterus dolomieu, assembly GCF_021292245.1. NCBI lineage: Eukaryota > Metazoa > Chordata > Actinopteri > Centrarchiformes > Centrarchidae > Micropterus > Micropterus dolomieu. The sequence continues at coordinate 19,424,009 of NC_060155.1, forward strand.
TAAAATGAAATTCACACGTGAGCCCTTCTCTTCTCACTAGCAGCTCACTCTAATGATGACTCTATGGCTGCCTAATTAGATAATAAAATGCAATGTAAAAGACATGGAAGACATGGACACTCAATACAAATCACAGACATTTTATTACCGACTGGACAATGTCAATTTGTAAGCAGCAACTTGTACGTGACAAAGGACATGGCCAGATAACTTCTTTGGAAATACTGGAATAAATTGCTGATATTAAATTTCAGCTATGTTGTTTTCATTACTGTCTGGCACCCAACAACAGAGAGAAGGTGATCAATCAATTGGAGGAGAGTTGTTTCTTCAACTGTTTTTGTACAAGTAATATTTACAAGAGCAGAGCCAACACATGTTCCCCTGTGTTAAGTGTTTCATTTTTGTTTGTTCTTTTCTCAGTGGAAAATGTGTGATTCATTTAGTGACTCTGAACACCAGACACAGCACAGACAATTTTAACTCTAAACTGAAACCCTGGATGATGAAATTCTTTTAAGCAGATAGTTCAGACAGTGTATGAAAACTGTCCTGACAATTTAATGATAAGGGAAACTCAAGGGTGAAAAAAATCCATGGTTTAGAGTGTTTTATATTGTGGTCAAGAAGAGATATTTCAGCATAACTTACATAACAGTTTAAACCCTGTTAGAAAGACTGTTCCATGAGAAATAGATTTTACACATCCTGTGAAAATATCCCTGAAGAAAACATTTTAACTCTGAATGATTACATTTCTCTTTTGAGTCTCAGGCTTAAAAAAACAAAACATTGAGGACCACTGGGTCTAGACAGCTTGCAACTAGGAGGCAATTCCTTGAGACTAGCCAGTCTCTCAGGTAGTTGTGAAAACCACACCATGCAGTCAGAGTGTGTTTGCATCCAACACTGAGAAGTAATTCACGATTACTGCAACATTATATTATTTACATACAGAGACAGATCTTCGGTCGCCCTTCTAGTAGATGTTAACATCTTTCCCAATGCCTAACATGAGAAAAATGTCTCTAAGGTGGAAAGCCAGTAGATTCACATCTAAAATGTTTCAAGTCTACTCTCTATAATATTTCTACTTCTTTGACTAGATTGCAACACAGATTATATTAGGGACATCATTAAGGTATACTGGCTTTTACCTGGATTCACTTTATTACTGCACTTCATGAAAATACCTAAAGCTGTGTCCCAGTTCCATACAATCTCATTGTGATCAGGTTGAGTATGTAGTGAGTTCACACTGGAAAAGTGACAAATAAAGTATCCTTGAAAAAGTCAGTATGCAAACGAAGAGCACTTGTTTTTTTTAGTATGCTGTTGACGCACACTATTGTCCCACAATGTAATGCACAGGATTTGGAGAAGCTACACACAAAATAAATAAATAAATAGCAAATCATGGTGAGACAGCTACAAAAATCAATAAAAAACATTTTGCTTTCTCTTTGTGAAGTTCAATCAGACGTGTCATTCTAAAGTCAGCACATCCATCTCATTATTTTCTGTATAAAATTGTATGTTGATTTCTTATAATAATTTCATTCATTTTTCAAGCAAAAATGCCAAAAGTTCACTAGTTTCACTGTGATGCTTTGCTGCTTTTCTCTGTTTTACATCATTTTAAACTGAATATCTGTGGGTTTTACACACTTGGTTGGATTAAACAAGCAAATTTGAATGATTAATCGAGAATATTATCTGCAGATTAATCTATGAGGAAAATATGTGTGTGTGCGCGTGAGCGAGAGAGAGAGAGAGAGAGAGAGAGAGAGAGAGAGAGAGAGAGAGAGAGAGAGAGAGAGAGAGAGAGAGAGAGAGAGAGAGAGAGAGAGAGAAAGAGAGGGAAAATAAAAAAGGGACAGAAAAAAAAGGCAGAGTTGTGAATGGAGTCCCATTCAGCGCTATTTGTTAATACCTTAGTGTGAATCTAATCCACTATGCAGGACTCCAACGAGGCCAATGAGAAGTGTTCTGACTTTAACCATGTTAAACTTCAATGTAGAAAATCTATATAGAGTAAATAACTGAGGAGGTACTGGCAGTGTGCATGAACGTGCAAGTGCACTTCTACATCTGTGTGACTGCCTGACTGGATCCATATGTCTATATCTCTACACTTGTGCAAATGCTGGCATGAGGGCAAGAGGCAGATGGCAGAAGGAGACAGTCGCACATAGACACAAAGATGGGGAGGCGAGAGACTAATATGTTGGACAGTTGACATGGATATACCTCTCTTCTCTATGGCTTGGATCAGGCTGACGAGGGCTGGGGGAGCCGTCTCTGGCGGTGTGAACTGCTCGCTCAGGTCCGGCACAGAAACAGCTGAAACAACAACACAAATCACTGTTACACTCCTGGCACAAAGCCTCTGAAAGGCCACATGGGTGCTGCAACACAGACAAGGGCAGTTAACTAGGAGCAGTTGGAGATATAGAGCGTGTATAATGTTGTGAGCATATATAAAATCTGTGAGGAACACAATATAATATGATAAAGGTGGATTTTAGTATCGGTTTTGCAAGAGGCACAGCTATTTTGCAAAATACACAGCAGCAGCTAATCTTCTGTGTTGCATATGTTTGGAAAGTGTTTTCATAAAAAAAAAAACTCCTAATAGTAATTAAAACACAGAGAAAACTTGAATTTTGTGGTGCATGTTCTATGGTAGTTTGTAGTCTGGAGGTCTAGCTGCTGAGATACATGATAATAAAACCAGAACAATTTAGTAGACGTACAAAAGAACAAAAGGAGGCTTTATTCAGAGGAGTGAAAATAAAAAGGCCCCCCCTCCCAAAAAAAGTGTGCTGATGGCGAGCAAAAACTTTATCTACTTTACAACTCCCCATAGACTAAATCAAACATCTTTTCACTCCGAGAGAAAGAGAAAAGGAGAAAGCAAGAGAGAAATCCCCCCCCCCCCCCCCCC
>NC_060155.1:19426975-19444143 GCF_021292245.1 Micropterus dolomieu
AGAAACCCCCCCCCCCCCCCCATTTTCTTTTCTCCCCTCTCGCTTTCTCTCCTCCGCTCTGCTCCGTCCTGCTCGGCCTTTCGCCTTAGCTCTTTGCGTGAGTGGAGCACAATAAAGGATTTAATCAAAACTCCTGAACAAGCAAAAGCCCTGTGGCAGTATGCCAGGCCCGGCCAGGCGGGCGGGCGGGCAGGCAGGCAGAGCTGGGCTATGAGCTGGGGGATTGAGGAGGGAGAGGGGGTAACGGTGGGAGCAGGGAGGGCCTGGCCTGGCCAGGGCTTGGCAGTAGGCTCCTGTTCCTGGCACAGCTCGGCTAAACCGCTGCTGATTATTAATTTGGGGAGTTCAGACAAGAAACGCAGAGTCAGCACATTCCGTTCCCCCTTCTCTCTCTCTCTCTCTCTGGTTCTTGTTCTCAGTTTCTCTGGATTTCTCTCGCCCTCACTCCCTCTCTCTGTCCTTTGCTCTCTTGCATTCTTGCTCTTGCTGGACCTTCTCTCTTGCTCCCTTTCCTTTACTCCCTTTTGGTCTCTTTCTTAAGTTTTAATTCGATCTCTCCATTTCTCTTTTTCTTTTCTTGTCTTTCTCCATGTCCCTCTCTCTCTTTGTCTCAATGCCTGCCAGTTAAACATGGAAACTTTGCCTGGCAGGGTCTCCAGCTCTCTAGCGAGCACACAGACAGACCTCAGTCTCTTCTTTATCCCTTTTGGCCATTTTGGCTGGCAGGCCCCTCCCCCCTCTTCTCTCATACAGGATCTCTCTCTTCAGTGTGCAGTATGGTTTAGTTATGTTAGCACAAAATTACAAACCCAAACTAAACATCAAAATATATCATTGCCTTCCAAAACAACTCATGAGCAATTTCTGATTTGGCTCCGCTATCAGCAGGGCGACATAGTTAATCAGTGTATTATAAAACCAAAACAAAAGTTTGGTTACAAAAAAACAATATGTAGGCATAAAAAATGCTTGATACATAATCCTGATTAAAGGAAAGTAATGCTGGTAGAAAACAGGATGCAAAGAGCTGTCTGTTGTGTCTCCTGTGGCCGTCGATTTGGTGGGGTTTGAGTAATGGATTCATGAGTATTAAAGCTTCTTAGACACCAAAACACAGAAAAGTGATTTGTAATACGATGAGACAAGATCTAATAACCATATAAAATTTAGGGATTCACCGAAATGAAAATTCTTGGCTGAAGCCGAATCTGTATATAGTGAAAAATTTTCCTGAATACTGAATACGGTTTGTGTCCATTTACTTTTAATGGTCCATACCATAGACACCTTACTTTGAAAACCGGACGTTGTCACATATGTATCCTTTTCGCGCTGAATTCATCAAGTCTGACCCAATTTGATAAATAAGAGAAACAATGACAGGACAAAGTCGCTAACCTGCCTGTCAGCTTGCACTGGTCCATTTCAGTGGATTTATCATAAAGGCTTGAATACGTGTGCACTCCAAATTTAGTTGCGGCTATCTTAATTGCCTTCTCACAAACGACTGACAGAAACACTCAAAACAGGTCAGACCGTTTGTTGCCTTTTCTAAGAAGTCCCCACAGATGGAGTGGATGTGCTAGGAGACAATTCAGCAGAACAGTGTCTGCAAACGGCAATTTTTGCGTCTTTCTCTGACATTTTAAAATGCTTCCACACTGCTCTTTTTTTTGACTTATTAGGCACCGAAAGTGCTTTTTTTGCTATTTTCAGCTGATTAATTTCGTTTGCAGAACATTGGGTGCATCCCTAATAAAATTATCACGCCGACAATCATGAATCTGATATCCCCCCAATACTGACTCAAATAGCTAGATCAGGTATCGATGATGAGGGGCCGATCTATTCAATTCAATCACGCACGTACTACTGTCAGCAGTGTGCAGGTAGATCCGAACATTTGCTTTGGAGCGCTAACATAGCATTTTTGGACTCTTCTGCAAACAAGCTATAAAACCAAGCAGTTCTTTGGAAGAAGCTTGCTTGGTATTCTCAGTATGGACATCATGGCAGGGGCTGCGAAGAGGCCAAAGAAGACGTTGGAGAAAGTGAGGAAGAGAAAAAAAAGAGTGTGACAGAGCAAGCAACCAGCCAAGAGTAAATATCGGACAGGCTTTTACACATTGGCGTGAGCTAAAAGCCAAAAGGATGCAGGACAGATGTCGAGCTAGTCTTCTTTCACTTGGACTAGTAAGTAATAACTTATTAGCTGGCTTGCCATGTCTTGTGTTGTGCTTGCTTGATTTTTGAGTGTGTTAGCAGACTCGAGCAAAATCAGCCAGAGGCAGAGGTGTGGACTCGAGTCACATGACTTGGCCTCGAGTCAGACTCGAGTCACAAAAATTATGACTTTAGACTCGACAAAATCACTTTGACTTTAACATCAATGACTCGCGACTTCACTTGGACTTGAGCCTTTTGACTTGAGCTGACTTGACACTCCCCGTGCCCAAATATAAATTATGAGATAAACTTGTGCAGCGCATCAACATAGCGCATGCTCAATTAGACTGGAGTGTGTGGCTTCCTCCAGCAAGAGGGAACAATCACCGGCCGGCCGCTCCGTGATCTCCTGTCCCTGGCCCTATACGCCCCAGCAACCCACTTCCTCTCCGGTACCTACAATGGGTTGTGTAGTAGGCCTACTAACGGCGCGCTGTGAACCGTTTGTGATCGGACCCTCTGGCTGGATGAATTTTACGCATAATTCATGCACAACAGCTGGGGGCCTGACGCAGCGCCACACAACCTTCTAAATTCCTCCATCTCATGTAGAAAAGAAAGGTCAGGTCGAAACAGTGTAGAGAGACTGCTGCAGCTGTTGCGTGAAGCTGCTTCCACCAATTATAAAAACAAGTTAATTAAGATAAAACGATAATAGCGCCGGGTGCTGTTTCACAACGATACTCATTTTGTTTTATAAATCCAGCGCACCTCTTTCCTTTATAGCCAAGCTGCTCGTCCCTGTCTAAAAGGTGTGTTCAGTGTTGCTTTACCTAATCTGTGCTTGATTTCCACTGTGTCTGCGTCTTCTAACGTCATAGCGATTTAGTTTTCTCACCGCTGGTTTCTGTCACTGCATCTCCCGACAAAACAACACGGTTTTATTTCAGCGTTCTGTAACGTAACTTCGTCAACTCGAATAGTTCACCTGTCACCTGCTCTGCTCCCTTCCGTGTACACACACACACACACACACAGAGCCCCCTCAGTGACCCATCCGTCACCCAAAGCTGTCAACTTGGGGGAAACTGTGCTGCTATCTCTTGCACTATAGATGCTGCTTAAAGTTAATAATGTTGGATTATTGTTTCTTATTTCATGGGCTATATGAGATTTTGGAGTAATGCATATATAATAGTTTTTAAAAAGAAAGTATTACATTTTAGAAGTTCAATAGTTTAATGTTTCCTAAGGCAATGAGTACTCCTGTTAATTGATTGTGATCTCAATATTGACCAAAATAATTAGCAGCCCTACATGAACATTTTATTTAATTCATGAATAGATATTATAGAACATCGGTTGTGTGAAACTGCACCTCTGCCTTCTTTCTGTACAGGCTAAAGCTTCATTCAATACATTTTTTTTATTTTTAACTTTTGAAATGGTTTTTAAATTTGGTGAAGAGCGCATTATGACTTGTTTAGGACTCGAAACTCAAAGTTTAAGACTTGGAATTGATTTGGACTTGTTGGTCCTTGACTCGAGACTTGACTCGGACTTGCCAGTCATGATCGGTCTGGACCTGGGACTTGACTTGGGACTTGAGTGCTAAGACTTGAGAATTGACTCGGACTTGTAAAACGATGACTTGGTCACACCTCTGGCCAGAGGTTTCATAGACAGAGGTTTAGCCGCTACCTAAAAATCTCAAGTTGATGTAAGCAAAATTACTAGATAACACACTCTGACATTAGGAACTTTACTGGAAGTGCTCTTGTGTTTGTTGCTGTGAAGTTTTGTTGGCTATCTTGCCACCCAAGTTTAAGCAACATTATGCTGCTGCTGGGTGAGAGTAGCAGGGGTGTTGAGGCGGAGCTGGCCGAGCAGGCAATATAACTGGGCCTAGCAACCTCAATGGACACAATGTTAACTAATGACAAAGGTGAAGAGACAGAAGAGGACCTTGATGGAGGAAGCTAAGAAGAGACATAAAAAGTGATTAAGCTGTGAGCTCCATGAAATAAAAGGCTGCAAGACAGATGCCATGCTGGTATTCTTTCTGTCCACAATTGGACTAATAAGTAATATTGCTATGTCTTGTATTGTTGCAGTTGCTTAATGTTTAACTGTGTTAGCAAAGTTTGCGACTTGCTAGTTTTTGATCGTAATGTAATCGCAACAAATGCACGTGTACAGCTGTCCTTATTTAGACAGCAGTGAATTACACTCTGAAACGGCAGAGGCATCAAATCGCACCAAATCTTACATAATGTTGCCATACACATAAAAGAATGATTCCTAGTCTCTTCCTCACAGCGAGGAATACAGCTTATTACATTTACACTGGTATCGGATCGGTACTTGACATCAGCCGATACCCAAAGCCCAGCCATCCGTATTGGGACTGCAAAAGTTGGATCACTGCATCCCCAAGAGTAATCTACCACGAATGTGAGCTTTCACGTTATTGATCGGTGCGCTTATTTATGATATTGCACTGTGTTGTAAAAGTTGAGCAAGGTTCAACCCCAATCCATCTGCAATCCCATGTTGCCAACACAGATGTCTCATTGAAATGAATGAGGGGGCTATGTTTTTTATGCAGTACTAATGGCTGTCTGAATCTGGCCTAAGAGGTTTTGCAGCTCTATAACAATGCCACTTGACCTTTGTTCCTGACAATACTTAGGGCCAATTCATTCTTAGTGTTGCTTAATTGTATGTTTCTATTTAATTAAAGAATCATCAACACATAAGACTGGAATGTCATGAATATAGATGCAGCAAAATGCAAATACTATTGCTTTAGAAAGCAGAATGTGTTAACTATTCAGTACAGCAAACCCCAGACCTCATGGAACTCATTTACAGTTCTATTTAGGCAGGTCGCACGCAACAAAACATGGAAAACAAATGACACTGTGAAATAAGTGCAAATATAGGCTATAAAACCACAAAATAAATGTACTGTAGTTTGGGAGGGGAGGAGGAAGGAAAATTCATTGCCATATTTTCCCCAAGAGGAAGGAACTCTCTCACTCCTACATGCAAACAAACATAAACACTTTATTTTACTGTCTATTTCTCTTCACTCAAAAAGAAAAAAATGTTTTTAACTTTGACTAAGAGTCTTTTTTTCCCCCTTCTTTTTCCTGCAAAAGCAGTTATGAGTCTTCTCAGGGCTCTGGAAATGTATGAAGAAAGACAGAAAGACAGAGAGAGATAAAGTAACGGCAACTTGTTAAGTCAATTAGAACCACTTCCCTGGCAGACTGCACACTGGGAAACAGGCATATCACTTGACATGTGCTGAGACATAGGCAATGGGAGCAATAAAGAGAAAAAAACATGAATGTAGTTTGGCCCTCTTGGTGCATTGTAGGCCTTACACATCTGGTTTATGCATGCATTTATTGTACAGACAAGATCTCATGACTGTTTGCTTCTTTAGAGAAGCTTTGATAAACACAGCAAGTAAATCATGAGTCTGAGTAATTCAACATCATCTGTGTTAGCGAAAGAATATATCTAGACGTGACGATGGAACTGCGAAGGTGGGACAAATGTTGCAGATCCTGTCTTTGTGTCTTTGCACCGACTCACTTGCTCAAGCAGCAGACAGGCAGAAGTAGACGGGATGAAGCAAAGCTATGTGAAACAAAATATTTGCTCTGTATCTTCTGCATCAGTGTGCTTATGTAATGCGTAGCTGGCTCCCTCTCAGAGTTCTGTGTCAAAAACTGAAGCTTCTCCAAGTGCAGAGATACAGCATGAATTCATCCACAGGATTTCACTGCTCGAATTAAACCTCTGGAATTTCCTCACTTTCACAACTCCAACACGTTAGATCTGTGCTGACATTTTTGTGAATGACTGGACTGAAATGACAAAAGAAGTATAAAGTTGAACTACCATTACTGTTACAACAAATTATGATGTGTTATGTGGTGAAAACTTTGAATTTCATTCTTTTTTATTTGAGAAAAAAATTACATTTTAGACGTATTGGTGATAAAAAAAATAAATTAAAAAAAATCAAGCCCAGACATCCAAAACTAGTTACCACTGTGTTTTTATTGTAACATAACAAAGTGATGATAAATTATTCTTAATGAATCAATAGCATATGAATGAGCTTTCTATGTTATTGTTGTATAACAATAACAAGCGTTTACGCATACTTCAGAAAATCTAATTCTGTGGTTTTGTGGTGGGCATCATTGAGAAATATACGCTGGTGACTCCAGGCATGCGTTTTGTATGTATGGTGGTGACAAGTCCAGTTGGTGTCTAGCTCACGGATGGTGTGTAACAGTGTGTATGCTGCCGGTCAGGTTTCACTGCTACATGTCCTCACTCCATTCGTCTTTCACAACATGCTTTAAGGCTACATGTGTGAGCACATGCAACCATGTCAAACACGGGTGATTTCTACACAACGCTGAATGTGGTTTTACAGGCCTACAGACACCACTGTGAAGAAATATTAATGAAGATATGTGCTATAAAACCTGTAATAGCAGGCTGATTGAGATGCGTGACATGCAATGTGTACTGCAATCTACTTTTGCTTGCTTTTTTACCGTGTGTAAGCCAGGAGTAGGCATTTCATCAGTGTAGTTTGTCTTGCCCTTCCAGCTATTTCAGCTGTCAAGTAGAGTCCAGTGTGCAAATCTGTTGGTGTCGTTCGCTCTTCCATTTATATACAGTTAATGTGGTAGTTGTGTAATGAAAGTGTGTTTTTTATGTAGTGCTGACTATTACTACATGTCTTTCCATGTAGCTGAATGGAAAATGATTGTCTTAATGGTAATGTTAAGAGGTTGAGTTGCATTTGTTGGCATATTTGTAAATTGTTCTTTTGTAGCTTCTGACTGCATAAACACATGAATTGTCATCTATATAGCTGTGTGTGCATGGCGACATGGCATTGTGTCCAAATGGACTTAATGTTATGAGACACTTTACAGTTTAAAAGTAATAGGGGTTAGTGTGCTTCAAACAAAGCGCACCCGTCAATTTTTTCGGGACTTTCCAAAACCTGCAATCCAAAATTCACTTCGTGCAGAGATTTTTCACTTTTGTCTTTCGTCACTTTTTGTTAACAAAGAAGCGCAACACTTTTAATGCCTTTGAGGAGATACGGTACAAATGTGAGCGCCGTGAACGACTTCCGTGTCTCGCCCCTCTCTTTTGACAAGTTTAGGGTTAGTAAACCCTCAATATGTGTACCTTTTTAGTTACAGCACTTTTGCCTTTGGACATGATCGGCCAATACTTCGTACAAACTAGTTTATTTCAAGCGTATATGCAAGTGGCTGGTAGATTTGCTTCATTCACCAACCAAAAAAAATCTATTGAGTGGCTGGCCAAATTTTAACATTCACTAAACAGTTAGCTAGTAGACAAACAATGATTTATTACTATTATTATACAGTATAAAGTCATTTTGCACCCTGAGCATAGCCCCAGTCTTACATAAATTAATACATATATATACACATAATACATAAATGAATCATTTTCATCTTACTGAAGCATACACATGCATATAATGTGAGTTATAATGTGGGCTGAAGTAAAGAAAAGACCCTGCTTTTGGCTGGTAAGTCTATTTAGCATAATTTTCATAAAGAAAATACCCATAGTCAACTCTGAATATTTTCATTGTACCATCCCAAGCAACTGTACAAAATGTACTTTACTCTGTTTCTGGTTTGCTAAAGTCATTAATCTTTTAGTAAGACAACTTCACGCCTAAATGAGTTCTCATTTACTGATTTGGAAATGCTTCAGAAAATAACATTTTCTATAGCTCGGCAAACTGTAGCATGCTAAATTTACAAAACTGAAGGAGAATAATACAACAGTCAGGATAATACAAAAAACAGAAGATAAATCAAAGACAGCTGGTTCCTATATTTGCATTTGGATAGCACTGGCTTAAAATGTAGCGTTCGTCTCCCTCCTTTTCCAGCCTCTCCATATCTTTCCCATTCACTTTCTCTACTGTTTCAGACCCTCTTCCACCCCCTCCATAGGTTCTTTGAAAGATTTTTCCTAGTAAGGCACAGGGAGAGCAGAGTGACTGGAGGCCTCTCCTTTCTGAGAACTGGTCCCGCTAACATGGTTTATAGCTGCCCAGAGACAGTATCCGACGTGTATGTGAATCAGGGAGAGAGGCTGCAAAAAGGAGGGAGGACAAGAGAGAAGGGTGAAAGGGGGAGAGGAGGGACGGAAGGAGTACGAAGGGAGGAGTTTGCAAAAATGCCAAGCCATGGTTCACTTAAGCAGGCAGTTAAAGTGAGGCCAGGGAGGGGAGAGAGAAAGGAGGGAAGAGAAAAAAAAAAACTCTCTCTGGGTTTGTAGAATTATTTATGCTGCAAGTTGAGAAACACTTTCTCCATATTGGAGGAATCAAACTGATTTTTAGTCATAATTTGTCTCAAAAAGTGTACCATCTATTATTCCAACATGTACTGATGTATATCCAAAAGTGTTAGGGAAAAGTTTACTGGCCAAAATACATTTTAACAAACTATTTTTCAATACAGATTGATGTGTATTTCCTTTTTATGCATACAACAATGACATTCATGCAAACTCTACACATAACACTTATGTGTATAGGTGAGTGCTGCATCACTAGAACAGGGGCACCACTACAGTATTCAAACTAATATGATGTCATCAGCCAAGCCAGAATTCTATTCTTACTATTTAATTTAACAAAGAAAAAAATCTGAGACATTTGCATCTTTTGGCCAACAAGAAATCTGAGTTTTGCATTTCGCCTGCTGAAAAACATTGGTACATTTACATGCACTTCAGTAGCTGGGTTGTTGTTGTCGACATTCTGCAGTAACCTGATTTCTTAAATGCAAATGAGAGACCTGGTTTCCTTAATCTGGCTAAGGGATTAAGAAAAACCCTGTCAACAGTTACATTTCTGCAAGAAAAACCTGATTTTTGGCAATGTGTACAAACTGGGTTTCTAACAAGACATTTACAAGTGTGCCTTCAACGGACAAAGACTGAGAAAGTATCGTTGTAGCTGCCATGTGGAGTGGAGAAAAGAAATATTAATTGTAACTGTATTGAAAAGAATGAAATCCAAATGTCTCATTAAAACTGAAACAAAAAGTAATGAGTCTAAATAAGTAATTTGTACACACACGAACAGTTGTTGCAGAGCTGGTCCTTGCAGTGCACCTGTAAGTCAAAATGCTCTGACCAGGAACAAACAACAACAAACCATCACTGATACACTTAAAATATTTCAGCTTTTGAAGTGATTGAGGGCTGGGCAGATATCTGATAACTGACTAGCTGCATGTAAATTCAAACATTACTGCATTGCATTTAAGGAAGGTGACAGATTTACTTCCGATGTATTTTGCCCAATAATCCACTTTCTAGTGTGCATGTAAATTTAGCACTGCAAAGTTGCACTTTGAACTTCAAAGTTCAAAGGTTCAGCTACATGTTAAAGGATGGAGGTTGGGATTAAACCCACAACATGGTCAACCTTCCATCCTAACCACAAGGCCGTGGTGTTGCCCCTTGAAGCCAAATGTTACAATCCCTGCGAATAGTAAATGGCCCACACTAACAATAGGTCTATTCACACAACGCCCAGGGCCTCTGTGCCTTCAGGGAAATGAAGATGATATTTGTACAATTTGGGCTTGACCATTTCTAATCTACAATGCACTTTTGGTGCTATGCCAATATCCTTCCTTCAGCCACTGCCCTGCACCCCTCTCGCCCCCCTCTCTCAGGGTTTCACTTGGTTCTTCTGACCCTGTCTCTCCACATCACAGACACAAACGCTTGCTGCCCAACTGGTTTGTCTCACTGTCTGTCAAACCATAAGCATACTGTTGTCCTCCTCACCTGGCTCTGCTGGAGAAAGTTAAGGTCTGTGCTTTTTCACTAACACTTTCCCTTCACTCTCAAGTTTTTATTATATTATTGGCACAGAGAAATCTCATTTGATAAGAATTCTAGAGACATTTGTGCTGCAGCTATGATATTCCCTGTGTTTTTAGGACTTTTCAGAAAGAAAAAAGAAAGAAATGAAACAAAGAAATGAATTCAAACTAATGAATTTGAATGAGGCCCAGTGTACTTTGTTGAACAGCCAATTGGCTCAACCAGAGGTAATTCTGAGTTCACAGCCTACGTGCAGAGAGGGGTACTTATCCCATCTGTATAAGAAGCAGAAGTGAATAACAGAATACAGCTTTTGACAGAGGAGGAATGTATGGTTTCATATGCAGAATGATATAAAAAATTTTATTTATCTATTTTGGCCCTATGCACCTTTATCTCTGGCATCCCATACAAGGAAGCAATAAATTAACCAGCTGAAGCCAAAAGCAATGGGGATGCAAATGAGGAGAAAATGATGGAAATCTTGGGAGTGTGGAAGAACTTTGGTAACAAATCAAAGTTTTTACTCGGAGTTGAGCTTGCTATGGTCGACCAATCCATGCCAAGTGTATGTTTGAGTTGGACGCTGTTTTAGCTGAAAGCAGGCTCTTACCAATTTGAATAAATATCAGGCGTGCCTGTTTTCCCAAAGTCATGGGAGTGAAGAGAGGTGTGAAAGAACAGAGCACTTATCTCTGAATAAAAATGTGACATTGTATTCCCTGAAATGTTAAATAACACTCAAGTTGCACAAAATACAAACACACCTATTAAAACATTAACTTAAGAACTTTGAGGGCCAGAAAATGTACTCAAATATCTAATATCCCAAACTTGGTCATAGTTGAAAACAGTACATGAAGCCCCTCGTGCTTTATCCATGGCTGAGTAGGGCAATAACAAGTCAGCAATGGAGAGGCAAGAAGTTTTGGGCAGATACATGTCGATGCCAAAGACACATGTTAATGTTAAATGTAAAGGGGACCACACAGACAGACAGACAGAATCAATGCCAGACCTGTACAGCACAGTCCAGTAAGTAGATGGATTAGCCATTTATTATTCAGCAGAGAGTTTGGTTAGCTGTGCTTCCAAAGAGGTAAGGCTTATGACGTGTTTTAAGTATAGATTAAAGGGTCAGCTCGAGGTCACTGCCAAATGTGAGAGTCCTATCAAAACTCCCAAGATGGTTGACCAGCTACACACCAACTACACCAACTAACAGCCAACAGCTGCTTTTAAATTTCTGCATTTTTGCATTCGAGCATTTGTCGAATGTCTGGTCTGGTCTAGTCGTCTACCTAAAACTCTGTCAACAACAACAAAAATACAATCTAATCTAAAAAAATCAAACTACACACATAAAAGACAGATCAAGAAAGATATACATTCAATATTCATAATGTCTAAATGTACTCCTTTCCAATTGGATACTTTCTGCTTATTAACATATACAACAGAAAAAATGTAAAAGAAAAATAAAGATAGAAATAAAAACTCATAATAAATGCTGTTGAAGAGTTTCACTTATTTTGATGTCCTTTTTTGTGCCAGCAGAATGTTCTAATGTTAATTTATATACTGAGAAACCAACCTTACTTCTGTGCTGGTCTCTCAAACAACAAATTTAACTCCTACTTAATACTATGTACGATGTTGCAACAGTATATTTTAAGGTCACCTTAAAATTGGCAGTAGTTTTGAGTTACAAGCGTATAATTATTCTCTACAATATATTACAAAAACAGCAGTAACCGCTACACTGCTGAGAACCACAAGGCTCTTACCTTCAGACGACTCTGGTCTTGGAGCAGCAGGGAGGGGTCGCTGGGACCTGGGTTGACTCGATGGGAGGACCATTTTGACAGGACCCACATACTTGACATACGTCCCTGGGAAGTCACCTCTCTGTTTGGTGCGTTCGTTGTACCCGAGGAGCCAGCCGAGGAGCTCAGGCTGCTCCACACAGCCCTCCTGGTAGTTCTCCATGGACAGCAGAGAGGCCTTGCTGACTGTCAGAAGGTCTCCAGGCTGCAGATCCAAGTCCTCTTCCTGGTCCTTGGTAAATGCGTAGAGGGCAAGGTACTGAAAACCTTCCGCCGCCATTTTGTTAGTGAGACAAAAATCAAAATGGCCACCGAATAGAGGATTAGATGGTGCAGCACGAGTCCCACTGCAACAACAGGGTTCGGCTATACAGAAATCCTCCTCAGAAACCAAAAAGGCTGTTGAGTCACTAAACTCTCGTGTTGGTGTTGGTATGGTTGCTTAGGGGGTTGGGGGATGAGGGGAGGAGGGGGAGTCACCCAAAGCTTAGGAGCATTTTTAAAAGTCGGTAAGGTCGCGTTTTGCTGCTTTAATGCCTGCGGCGCCAGCGGTTTCAGACCTGGCCGGTGTTGGTGAACTGGTGCACTTTCCGCAGCTTGATACCCCGGTTGAGCCAGATGATGGAGCAGAGGGAGAGCGTTGGCAACATGCTCTTTCAAGCAGCGAAAATCTCCTGGCTGGGTGCTATTGGAGCAGCCTGGTAAAAGATTTTGCCAGTCGAGGGCCCGGCAACGTTGGCTCTCTGTGGTCAAATGAAGTGGTCTAATTGGAGGACGAGTGGGAAGGTCTTTAATCCTCTTCGGTTCTCTCAGGCACCCACATGTTCTGGACAGGGATTATGACCAACCTGCATGGTATAAAAAACTAAAAAGATGAAAAAAAGATTTTAAATTAGTCTCAAAAAATAAAAACTACAATCCCGAAAAATAAGATTTCATTATCAATAAATGTTGCTTCTAGTCGATAAATAGCCATAAGTAAAGCGGCACATATCTATGTGAAACGAAGCTTAAAGCGGTGCATGAAAATGGCGAACTGCGGCAGCTCCATGCATTTGTGCAGTCTTCGTTTAGGACAGAGAGATCGGATGATGCTGCTGCGTCATGACCAACAGCAGACTGGGTCCCTGGACAGGAGTCTCCATTCCCTTCACTCTACATTCACACACTCACAGCCTTAACTGACGCATCACAGTTTCCACTGGAACAAGAAGTTTCACTGTGAAATAAACGTCTCTTCAGCTTACACAACAACATGTGCAATTAGCAGTATCCCAAGAAATTCATGCAAAATGGCGAAGAAAATGTTTTCGCATAATGAGCATGCAAAGGAAACTAAGACGGCTGTTGGGCTACCAGAATTTTCTGAAACATGCAGAACCCTTTGCAACAGTTCCCTCTCCGTGGGAGAGAAAAAAGGCAGCTCTGTGTTGCCTCAGAAATATTTTCGGCTTCATTCTGTCAAAATAACTAAATCATACTGTACCAAGTCTACTCTAGAATACCGAATGGACAACCAACCGAGCACCCAAAGCCTGGCACGATATCAAAAAAATACCACCTAAAAGCAAATGTACCATGCATTGTATCATACTCCTAGTCAATCATATCACAGTATCTATATACAACTAAAAGGTCATCAATGGACCCATAGCAAATATTCTCTGAAAATGATTGCAAGGCCCAATAAAATGCCAAGCACAAGTGGGAAATTCTTACCGTAAAAGCAACATAACAGTTTAAGAAAAAGATGGATTTTATCAGTATAAAAGGGTCTAGTAAACCAAAGTAAGCAAATCCATCAGACACTGAAATTTCTTAATTTCCGGGACATTAGATTGTAATATGCACAGCAACATATGTAAAAATCATGTATGTTTTTTGGCCATTTGAGGTTTGAGCGGAGCAATAAATATAAAAATGCTACAAAGTTCGAATTCAAAACGGCAACTATACTGAGGGATGAGACAGAGAGCGAGGAAGAGACAGAGATTAGGGTTTCCAGATTAAGTACGACATCTGTGGTCTGTGGACCAACCAAGGACAATGGTCCTGTTAACCTCCCTGGACAGGATGAAAGGATGTCTGTGAGGAGATGAAGCAGGTAGAGAGGGAGGGTGAAAGAGACAGGAAGGTGGATGGAAGTTTTAATCTTGTATGCTAGGAGTAAGGAGCTATTTGGGGCAATTTCCCAAAACGTCCAATTCCAAATAACCATAGGCCCAGTTTGCAAGGCCCAATGTTGTGCAATCATTTTATAAACGTTTTGAGTGATGCATTGCAGACGCTTAAATAAAACTAGGTGAAAGCATAAAAAAATCAACCTAACCCTCCGGTTTGCATCTTTGAATGCCCAAGTACATGCTTTTGAACCTTAGACTAGATTATCCTCTCTCCCCCCACGACATCCGAAAAGCGAATGTACATTCACTGCAAACCTCCTTGAGTAAGAATATCATCTTTTCTAAAAAGGTTTAAGAGTTATCGTGATAACAGGATGCAGTAGAGTGCAGCACTCACCCCACTTTTGGTTCAGAGAGAAGCCGGACAGGCTCAGCCAGACTCTCGGTCCAACATCCTTCGAGTCGAGAAGCAAGAGGTGCCAGGCAAGACACGTGGCACTGGCATACCCAACCACAGCCCGCAATCCTCACACCACCATAAACCTCCCCCCAAACCTAAACCCCCGCCCTCCTCTCTCCACCTGCTCTTCCCAAACACACACAGTCTTGCCTCCAACTGACAACCCCCCCCCCCATCCTCAGCCAGCGAAAAAGTCCAGTCGTTTTTCCAGTTGCCATGTTTTATTTGTTTATAGTCAGACTGCTGCTGCAGAAAACACGAAAAAACAGGATGAAGACCAAGGAAAATAAAAGGCAGTGCGCAGGGAGAGCTCTTATTCACTAATCCTTTTTTATAATTTAGTTCCAGAGCACAAAAAGTCGTACGAGGTGAGAGCAGAGTCTTCTCTGTTACAGTCCTGGTCTGATATTGTTGTAGTAGCTCACAGTTCAGGGCAGCAGAAGCAGATGGCAAGCTCAGCGTCACTGGATCCATTTGAAGACTTTTATTCAGTCTTAGCAGAGAGCGACAGAAAGCAGTGAAAAAACAGAGTGAGACTGAGAGACGGCGCACTTTGCTATCAGCAGAGTCCAAACGGCTGAGGGAGACCACGGGAAAATAATTAATGAATAGGCAGCAAGTAACTCACTGTTGCTAGAGAGAGGGAAAGCTAATCCTGCACTGTGATTGGCTGCTACTCTGGCCATGTGCTCACCAGTCACCAGAGAAGCCGGGCAAATCAAGGAAATGTTCTAATATTAGAAAATGTATCTAGGCAGTGATCAAACATCTGACCCAAACAACTCCACCTTTCCCCACACACTTGACTTTTTCTATCTTCGCAACCTTGATGACTGCTCATCATCTTTGATGAGATGATAATTTAAAGTAAATTAAACTGCCACAGGATAATGATGAAAAACATAACATGAAAAAACTAAAGGCTGCGTGTGATTGGAGAGAATTCCATGAGTCATGTTGAAGTCCTGCAATGGGATGAAAGAAGGTGATTTTTGTTTTTCTGAGTTAGCAGGATGATAAATGTGATGATTATCTGCACAAAAAGAAGGACAAATACACTCTGTCTTTTATAAGACAGGAAGACAGCGAGAAACTATAACAAAATTCACTCAAAAGTGCTGGTATACTAGTAAAGTAATAGAATATCAGGTAAATAAATAACAACTGTGCATTATAACCTAACAGTCATTTAAAAACATGCCAGAAAGGACAATACTTTCCCAGTCACCGTCAGTATTCTTCTGATTTAATTTTGTTCACAAATATGGACA
Source organism: Micropterus dolomieu (assembly GCF_021292245.1). Taxonomy (NCBI): domain Eukaryota; kingdom Metazoa; phylum Chordata; class Actinopteri; order Centrarchiformes; family Centrarchidae; genus Micropterus; species Micropterus dolomieu. The sequence goes on from NC_060155.1 coordinate 19,442,760, forward strand.
TTTTGTTCAACTGAGGGGGAAAGTGAGACCTACATTGAACCCAAAATGGCATCTAGACTCTCCTCTGCTGTCTTCAGACATCAAATGACTCTTGATGTGTTTAGTCAGCCAGTAGAGCTCTGACCTGTTCATTATACTCCAGTATGCATAATGTAAAATGGCAAATAAGCTATTCAGAGCATCACTAACACATCTGAGTGACACAAGAGCTACTCACATTGCTTGAAGACTAACATAACTTATGCTTATGTGTTTAATTATTTGGGTTTTTTTACATTGGTGTTACTGCACTTGCTGTATTAAAAAATAAAAAATATGTTTTTTTACTTTTATACATAAAAAGACAAGCAATAATTAACAGTTGAAATAATTAGTTGATAAGATCTGTTGATTGGCAGAAAAATTATCAGCAACTATTTTTATAATTAAGTTGTTTTTCAAGCAAAAACATTTGAAGGTTACAGCTTTTCCAATGTAAGGATGTTCATGATGCTTTTCTTTGTTTTATATTATTATTGCAAATTAAATATTCTTGGGTTTTGAACTGTGGGTCAGACAAAACAAAACATTGGAGGACAATGGGAATTTTAAATTGGACATTATTCTCTATTTTTTGACATTGTATAAGCCAAATTATTAATTTAGACAAAAACTGGTAGATAAATCAATTTTAAATAATAGTTTATTGCAGACTTGGACCATTAAGCACGGGTGATGTGGATGAAACAGTCACATAGCATCTAATTTTATAATGCAATATTGATATGACGGTATATTATGTTGTAGTAAATTTACTAGAGAATCAGTTGAATAAAATAACCAGTCAGGACTGCTTGTGACTGATCCAGCAAATTAAAAGCCTTCCAGATTTGCGTTACTACATTATACTGATGCAAACATCATCTAAAAATACCATGTCATATTGACCAACTCGATTACATACATTATATAGGTCTGTTATTTAATTTTTTAAAACTTTCAATCTGGTTTAAGGAAGTACCACAGCACAGAGACTGCCCTGCTTAAAGTCACCAATGACCTTTTAATGTCTGCTGATGAAGGCATGTGCTCAGTCCTGGTACTCCTGGACCTTAGCGCTGCTTTTGACACCATTGATCACAACATCATGTTAGACAGACTGAGGCACTGGGTGGGGATCTCTGGTACTGCCCTAGAATGGTTTTCATCCTACCTGTCAAATAGGAAGTTTTGCGTGTCTGTAAACAACTATGTCTCTTTGTTCTGTCCAGTTAAATATGGTGTGCCTCAGGGGTCGGTCTTAGGACCCATTTTGTTTTCCTTGTATCTGCTTCCCCTTGGACATATTATCCATAAACATGGCATTTCTTTTCATATTTATGCTGATGACACACAAATATACTTG
>NC_060155.1:19444243-19511191 GCF_021292245.1 Micropterus dolomieu
AAAAATAAAGGGAACACTAAAATAACACATCCTAGATCTGAATGAATGAAATAATCTCATTAAATACTCCTTTCTTTACATAGTTGAATGTGCTGACAACAAAATCACACAAAAATTATCAATGGAAATCAAATTTATCAACCCATGGAGGTCTGGATTTGGAGTCACACTCAAAATCAAAGTGGAAAACCACACTACAGGCCGATCCAACTTTGATGTAATGTCCTTAAAACAAGTCAAAATGAGGCTCAGTAGTGTGTGTGGCCTCCACATGCCTGTATGACCTCCCTACAACGCCTGGGCATGCTCCTGATGAGGTGGCGGATGGTCTCCTGAGGGATCTCCTCCCAGACCTGGACTGAAGCATCCGCCAACTCCTGGACAGTCTGTGGTGGATGGAGCGAGACATGATGTCCCAGATGTGCTCAATTGGATTCAGGTCTGGGGAACGGGCGGGCCAGTCCATAGCATCAATGCCTTCCTCTTGCAGGAACTGCTGACACACTCCAGCCACATGAGGTCTAGCATTGTGTTGCATTAGGAGGAACCCAGGGCCAACGGCACCAGCATATGGTCTCACAAGGGGTCTGAGGATCTCATCTTGGTACCTAATGGCAGTCAGGCTTGTGTTGTTTAAGTGTTCCCTTTATTTATTTTTTTGAGCAGTGTATATTGTTAATATCTAATACATTTGTATATACAAAACAATCGATGGCTAAATACTTTGTATCCATGTCAGGTTGCTTCTGCTGCTTTGATGATATAACATCCTGTGTTGAAAGAGATTCACGCCACCGCTCTCTCAGATTCAATCATAATCCTGGTACTCAGCGTCTTAAAGGCTTTCATGTTCTACTATAGATCTGAATTAGATGCAAGTCTTAACAAGGACATACTGAGAAAGGTTCCAGTAAAGTAAAACATCAAAAATCCCTTTCCTGTCTGAAATAATGATTCTGTGAGCTTTAGTGTTCTGCTCTCCTAAAGCGGGATTTTTCTTTCCTGCGGCAGCATGCCCTGAGGCAGGCAAGTAACAGCTGTTGTGTTGGTCATGCATGCATTGGTTTTCTAATTCCGAGCCAAAATGTGTGACACGCAGCCTGGAAGTTATGAGAACTCCCATCTGGCTGGGATCTTCTGTCTCACTGGAGGAAGCGCAAAGGAAAGAGTGGCTCGTCTTAAAAGAGAAGAGCCTAGCGAATAGACAAAGTGAAAGGAAAACAGAGAGGAAAACAAACAAACAAAAAAAAAAAGATAGAAACAGAAAATAAGTGACAGAAAGGGGGAGAGAAAGATACCCCGAGGAAGAAACTAGAGACATGTCACAAGCAAGTGAGAGCAGCATAAAGGCCTTACTGACCGCGAGCCTGAAAGGGGCATTGTGTGGGGAAGGCTGACCTCACCGTCTCCCAGCCACGTGGTTTGCCATACAAAATTACAGCCGTGACAGAGGAGCCAGGTATTGTTCTTTTTACAGCCAGCTTCAGTTTCCGTAATGACTTTCAAGTCAAAATCTCAAGATAATCAACATAGAAACCATCAACAAACAGCTGATGGGCGCAGCAGGGCAGCACACGGCACGCTCCGTGTTTGACTTGTCCCAAAAGGAAAAGCTACTACTACTGATGATGTCATCCAGTCCAGGAAAAATAAAGCATTTCAACAAGACCTGTGTTATTTTAGTGATAAGATGTATTATTCCCTGTACTTTCCCTCGGTCCAAAGGGGCTGCACAGAGTACAGCTCAAATCATTTTGGTATGAAGTCATTTATTTATTAAGGATGGTCACATGGTAAAATATTAACTATAAAGACATTCCAACAGTGTTTTTAATCTCTAAAAATACTAAGTGTACGCTTATATTCAGCCAGAAAAACACACCGTATGGAGTGAAATGTGGTGTATTTTAATTGCTATGCATGTATAAAACGGCATCTTTAATCATATCTATACTGTGTACATCATTCCAGGAAAACTCTGGGAAAGGCATCTGAAGATTCATTCTCATTTCCAGTCTGCAGTGGAAAGAGTGATCAAATGATGATGATGGAGAGAGGCATCATCATGGGACACATCCTGTTATGAGTCATTAAAAGGATGCAACATCCATCTCCAGTCAGATGTTATGTATAAATCAACTGGCTGCAGAAAGTATGGTCGAGCAGACTGTCAAGTAACAGTGTTGTGAGGTTTTCCATCTGCCTCTGAGAAATGTATTCTGTGGGTTTACTTGCATCGGTTAAACTAATTGTTTCAACAGTATGACGTGTTGAGTTTAAATGCTCTGCAGATGCCACAAGGCCAGCCTCGAGTGATACTCTGCCTGAAATTGAAAATAACTCACCCTGTGTGAAAAATGGTTGTAAAAAATATACCAGTTTGTTTGGTATAAGAACAGAGGCAGTGATCAGCTTGGATTAACTGCAGGTTCAATTGATTCCAACTGACATTCACAGCAGACAAAACTCTCAAACTCAATTCTCTCAAACCTCTGCAGCAGCATAATTTACCTCTATGTTGTCCATGGTATGACCAGTAGTTTTAAAGTGCTTGTATTTTTTCTAAATACAGCCTGTAATCTGATGGGATTTACAGTTCAGTCAGTCAGCACCATAAGTTTACAAGACACCACGGCCCCATAAACTGATTGATATACTGAGTATAAGTAACACAAGGAGCTAAATGGTCCCATGGCAGTGGTTTGGAATGAGACAGGCCTGAATGGTACTTAGAGAATCACAGAAAGAAACTTACAGATACAGATGAACTGGGTGCATTGGTGCAGTATCCAGACGAGGGAACAGATGCCACAGACCACCTTCGCCCATCCGCTCTGCAGAAACAAAACAGTGACAGACTGCTCAGTGGTAGCTCTCCGTAACATATGAAACCTGCACATCCTGTTGACTCACTCCAATCTTCAAAGCTTCATCTTTTTGCATCAGCAAATCTCTCTCTTTTTATTCCATCATGCAAATTTAAAGTGATAACATCTGATTCTTGAAACTGTGTTGATAAAAAGAAGCAAAACACCAGTTTGTCATTTTCTTACCTTTCAGTGCGGGCCAGTTGGCTACACCGACGCGCAAAGAGGGAGACACAAATGGAGAAGAAAAGAGGGGAAGAGAGGAAGAGGGGCAAGTGGAGGCACAAAGTGAGAAAGAAAATAAACACTGTTTAATGATAGTGACAGAGTTGGTCTAGCTGTCACAGTCACAGCCTTGTTTCTCTGTCACAGCTCACGGGCCAGTTGCAATCTGCTGCTGTTGCTGCTGCTGAACACCTGCCAAGCTACTATTATACTGCAGCACTGAGAACCACAGACACTTAGCTCGTGAATCATAATACACACACAAACACACACACATAATACACCCACCCAGACTGCTACTACAAATAAGATTCCTTTATGTGTGAAATTTCCACTTGCAACAGTGCCTCTGTCTCCATTGTCTCCCTACTTTTCCATCAAATATGACACTCCGGGGACCTAGCCCAATTTCCCTCACTGATTCAATTTGTGATGACAAGGAATGTTTTCTCCCACAAACCACCTCTTGAGGACAAGTAGCTGAATAAGGGGCGACACAAACGAAATTAAATGGTCCTGTTGCTGACTGTGACTGAGATCTGAGGATTAGTGGGGCGAATTAGACACATGTGTTTTCTCGTTTGGATCATTTACGATATGTATGTAATCCACAATGTGTATTAAACACCTTACTATGGTCCTGAAAGGATAAAAGAAGACAGAAGGTAAGATTAAAAACAAGGTTTAAAATCAATGCCTGGGGAGTAAAAGAAAAAATAAAGCTAATATGGCCAAGAGTGTTGTCAGTCCTCACACCCCAAGGTGGAAAAAAAGGATCTTTAATGTGAAGAGGGAGCTGCAGCTAAACGATTATGCCTCACCCTTGAGATTATTCCTCATCAAGTTATTCCCTCATTTGCATTAAAAAGACTTCCTTTGCGTGAAAGCCAACTATTGCATGTCTGGCTCGTCCTTGTTTACATGACAAAATAACTGCACAAACAGCAGGGCTATACAGCTTGTGTGAATAACAAATAAACCGAGTGGCGCTCTCAAAAGTGCAGTCACAGCATCTGTCTCCGCACTGGCAGCTTAAAAAGTCTCAATAAATTTAGATGAGTCATGCAGGCTCGGGCAGGGCAATTCTATCAGGAGACATCCCCTCTCCGTCCTCGAGCGTATGGTGCAGTACGCCGCTGCACCATACGCTGCACTGCAACATTAAATGCTCATTAAAAGCCCGTGATATTTGAGATAAGCAGCATATATATTTAAAGTAATGTACATTCAGCGAAATGGAAGCAGCATATTCTTAAAACTTCTCATATTATAAGTAACTACAGCACTCTTTTTAAGTATCTCCTTCAGATACATGTTGCCGTTTTTGCCTAAAATCTCCTTACTAGCAAGTCGACCACACACTATTTTCTGTTACTGGATGAGGATCCCAGTTCCAGCTTCTATGCCTCTAAATCCCAGTGACTCTATACACTGTTACAAGATGCGTGATGAGAGGGCAAGATTTACAATTTTTCCCCATAATCACAGCAACCCTGAGTAATGAGCGTGTGCATCAACTTGCCACCTTAATTGACTTGACAAATGCCAAGACCCCGGTCCAGCAAGTGGCCCTGGGGCCTTACAGCTGGTTGGACTTGCTTCTGCATTGCCTCATTTCCACTAAGGGGATAAAGGGGAACAAGCCAAGACATGTTCCTCTGAAACCAATTTTCTTAGGTTATTTTAGTGTGTGGATTTAGCTTAAAATAAGTGAAAAATGTTCATGCTCTGGTTAGATTTTGGTTTGGTTGGGCATTAACCTTGCTAGGAAAAAGTCAATAATGAAGCATCTTGGCTAACTCTCACTCTCAGTGCATGTTCTAGTCACTGCTCTTGAATGAATCATGAATGGCAATATATTTCTGTTTATGTCTCGTGTTTTCAGCTTTAGGTGTGTGCACTTTTGTCAATTCAGATCTTTGCAGGAAAAAGGATTAAAGATATATATACATTTAATCCACTGTTATTGGAGTCTTAACAATTTTCCAGTTTTTGGATTAGATAGGGAAATGCCACTGTAGTAATGTGGCTGAACTCAAGTGCCTTAGAACAAATCCATACTAAAAAAGCATTTGAGTTTATTCTTACCTGCGGGCAAACTGGAAGTTGGCAGAGGTGCTGGCAGAGACATTTCTGGGACTTTCTGAAGGGCTGCTGCTAGCTGAAAAAACAAATGAATCAGTTACAAACTTTGAAAATCTGTAGAAACCGAAATAAACTATGAAAATGTTGAATAATTCAGCTTGCTGCCCCCATGTTTTACATTTTCAGTTCGGAACTGGTTTTTCTTCACAGTTTACCTGAAACAATCAAATCTTTTAATTACAATAACACTCCCAAGCAGGCTCTTTCCCTGTCTAATCAAAGAATCTCAGTTTCAGCAGAGAGTCTTGTTGTTGATCACACCACACACTTGCTCTGAAAGGGTCACTAAAGGGTTTTCAAATCAGCCCAGAGGGCAAAGCATTACCACACCCTGAGTCACTGAAAAATGAATCAGTTGCCATATAGTAAGGAATGAATAGCCTCAAAGAAACTAAATGAAGAGTACCATCACAAGGAGGAAAACTATTGTATGTCTTATGAACTATACTGTGGAAAAAACATGATGAACTCATAGCTGAGGAACCAGAGCTAGTCTTGTGACATCAAAAACAAGGCTGAAGACACATGTACGAGGCAAAAAAAACCTTATGTAGTGGTCTCCCCCTTCATTCCATCTCCCCCCCCTTTTGTTTTCCATGTGATCACGTCAATGTGAAGTATCTGTGATGAGCCTCTAGTCTAATTGCTCAACAATGTCACACGCTGAGCCTAGCCGACAAGCAAACTAAAAAACAACACACAAGTACCTGTGGCAAGTGGGAGAGGTGAAAGCGGTCGTGAGAGTGTGGGCGATGGGGTCCCGACCGCCAAACTCCTTCTCTTGTTGTTACGAGAACTGTGAGGAGGAGGAAAACAAACAGGAGAGAGAAAACGTTTGCTTATGCAATGCAATTACAAACATATCAGTCAGCACATGTTGTTTAACAGCCTGTTATTGGTGTAGTAAACAGGCAGGTGATATAAAACACGGCCAACCTATGAACTCGAGTTGCTGATCGTGATAAGGAAAACACTCACCAACTGTAATAATACTGGTAGGGGTGTTTATATATACACATATATGCATAACTACAAACATATATGCATGTAAATATACAAGATACACACAAAGTATGTACTGTACAGTTGGCTAATGTGTCAGCACCAATTAAACAGGTCACATTTTTATGTTATATATATTTAAGAGAATAAAAGTGCTTCTGTCTTTTTGGGTTACCAAAATAATGGAAAAACACAGAACAAATGATTATCCAGTAAACAAGTAGGAGTATAGAGTAGTGCAGTGCACTACGGTATTACACTAAAGTATCAATGATTATCCGATGAGGTCTCCCGTGTCTGGAAGCATTTTCATGTGAGACTATGGGAAACATGTGGAAAAGAGCAGCACTTGTACCACCTGACCCTATAAAAACAGCCTTGTCTGGCTGTTACACAACAATGCAGACAAATAAGTGGCCCCATTGACTCCCATGACCCAACGGTGCAGGCCATTGCATACTGTCCATACCGTTAAAGATCAGCCACCATGGATGAACGCCGTCTTTATCCTCACATAAGCAACACAAATGGATTTATCGGTAAGACAATGATCAGATTGGTGTACCCCGCTGCCCAGGGTCAGAGGTACAGCAGTACACGTGACTATACAAGCTTTTCCTAACAGATAGAGCAGCGCTGTCTAACATATCAACTATAAAAAGGCAGAGTACAGTTTCGACTGTGTTAAAGAGGTGCTGGTTCAATTCTGAGATTTTTGTTTGTGTTCCTTCTGCACGGCTGTTTGGCTTCAATTTGCAACCCGTATGCCACGTTGGCATACCAATTTGGATCCAAATTTGATTGAAGATTGTTACTGTGCAGCTTTGTTGACTAAAATCAGTCACTTCTCTGGAGCTCCTCTAAGGGACCCCCTTTCTTTAAAAGGTCACAAATTCAAAGTGGTGACTGGCAGACCGGTTTAAGAGCTGGCAGATACTAAGTGGCATTTCTCTGATAATGACTCACCCACATAGATGCTTGTGTAATTCTGCTGCAGTTACTTCAAAGTTCAAATGTAATTTTTTCTACTTCTTGTATATATGGTGCCTCTATGCCTGGTGTTCACTCTGTGTGTGCTAAAATCTTGACTCAGAATAAAATCGGCATCCTTTTTAAGTTTGATTTTGTTCCCCACAAAGATGGAATAATAATCCCATCCTGGTAATGTCGAAGCCATCTCTCTTTCTCTCTGGCAATGACCTAAAATAATTGAGGGGCTGAGACAGCAACAGAGCCTGACATTTCTGGGTCGGTGCTCAGGCAGATTCACACACTATATGGCCCCAAACCCAAAAAGACTCAAAGTGGCAGGGGCAGCACAGCAACAAAGGGAAAGGAGAGCCAATAAATGCTTGACTTTGGCTTCAATGGCTCACCAACTACTGAACCACAATGTGAGTGTACACCATTTTATTCTGATCAGAAAATAAATAAGGAGACACGCCTTTCACACTGTAGCCCCTGGACAAAAAAATGACATGAAAACACTCATATTTAGGGCTAACAATCGTGGTTTGTAGGGACCTTGCAGGCAGCCATGTAGCATGATGAATGCATGTTTCACATGTCTGCTGATGGTGAAGGGCTGCATTTATTCACTGAGCTCCATTCAAAGTCACGCAGTGTTGAATGGGTTCCATGACTGATGCATGTTCCCAAACTACATGGAAAAAATTGGATAGATTATTACCACAAAAATAGTTAGGACAATTCTGAATGTGTAAGATGAGAGCAGGTTTTCTTCCAGAACTTCACTCATTAGCAATGGGTCGTGCAGTTTATAATATTGACAGCAGCTGCAAAAGATGGCACACTGTGGCAGAATCAAAACAAAACAACATTTCACTATATAAATACTGTGGTTACGACAAAGGAAAAATAATCCCATAAATTACTACTAATAAAATCACTACTAACTCGCTGGTTGCCAAAGATACACTGACATGATTTACAGGACATGAAAGGCACATTTTACTGCTCTACCACGTGAGGGCTTATTACATTTATCTAAGAGATAAAAAAACATATCCACAACACTAGAGTTCCACTAATTACATGAGGGTATCGATCAGCCTTGAGACTTTGTGTCGCTGTATGCGACAGCTGGTGGCAGACAATGCAGTCTGCCCACATACACAACACTCTACAATGGCCACGTTTCTCTCCGTCGGAAACAAAAACTAGGGCGGATAACCGACAAATACAGTAACGTACTGTCGGGTATCACAGACACCACAATGGCATTATCAGTCTGAGCTGCACGCTGATAATGTTACCAAACGCAGTGGGGGTTGCGTGTACGTGTTGTGAATCAAATAGCTCAGCATAGACGTTCAACAAATTGCTGTTTGTCAGACAGTGAATGGCACAGCTCAGCGGGGAGCTGATGACACGCACAGGCCGAGCAGACGTTTTGCTGCAGTTTAGTCAAGAATGCATGGCTTTTGTCTGCACATGCAGAGTCTAGTATTAAAACGGGCAGTCGTTACCTTTTTGATCGTTTCATCATGGCCCCAGTCACAAAACTAGTTTTATAGCTCGGCAACACGGTCCAATAGTAGTTTTGGTCTGCCATGGTGATGACGGATAAATCCAATCCAGATATGACAATTATCCTCTTGTTAATGTAGGAGCGTCATGTTAAACAGTCTCTCCTGTGGGGTTGTTATCATCGGTGGTGGTTAGGCCAGTAGTACGCAGTGTCCAAAGGCAGACACCCCATTCAGTTTCGGTACAAACTGACCCCAGACCCACGGCACGGAAGCTCGGTGATGATGGGCGACAGCAACGGCCATGTCCGCTCTGCTCCTTCTCCCTGTCACCAGCACCGTTTCCGAAACAGTCCGTTTTCCGCGGGATGCGACATTATCAACGGATATCTTCGCCAAGATATAAAGACTGATACAAACTTTCCAGCAGCAAGAGCAAAGCCACACCGCGCAGCCGCGTCTGCTCGCGCCGGACGTAGGAGGGACTAATGATGCCTTCATGCACTGTCGGAAATATTGTATTAACGACTAGAACACAAATGAACCAACCAGTGCAAAACAGAAAGAAGAATGAAAAATAATGTATTTCCAGTGATTTCGACGTTCAAACACCATTTAAATACTGTTGCCCAATATCTGTTTTTTTTTATCAACAAAAGTAAATTGTGCACAGCAAGTCGTATGAGCCACAATTTTAATTTTTAATCTTACGAGAAGTCTGAATGTTGCATTTTGTCATCAGGGACAATTGAGATCCTGAAGTGATTTTCATGGATTTCAAGGACTGGACAGCACATGTTCTCAAGAATTAAAACGGTGTTCTTAAATTATAAAACCCAGCTATTGTTTGTGATCGAACTGAAATTATCCATCCATGCCTTGATAACCTCCAAAGAGAGCAGGAGACATCTGATCTGTTGCCCAGACCACTTCAACTCTTAAGGGTGAGCCCAGTCATCCACAGAAGAAACTCATGTTGGCTGTTCTTTATCTGCGATCTCACTCTTTCGGGCACTACCGAAAGCTTTTGACCAGAGTGTTGAACCATAGATCAACTGGTAAATCTCAAGCGTTGCCTTCCAACTCAGCTCTCTGTTCACCACAAGAGTTCAGTACAACACCTTCATTACTCCTGATGCTGCACCAATCCACCAATCGATCTCACCTCCATTTGAAAAAGACCCCAAGATGCTTGAACTCCTTCACCTGGAGCAGCAACTCAATCCCAACCGTTTTGCCACCATTTTCTGGCAGAGAACCATGGCATCACACTTGGAGGTGCTGACTCTCATCCCGACCGCTTCACACTTGACTGCAAACCTCTGAGCGTGCTGAAGCCAACAGAACAACATCATCTGCAAAGAGCAGAGGTGCAACTCTTAGGTCTCCAAACCGGGCACTCTCCTCCTCACGGCTGCACCTTGAGATCCTATCGATGAAAATTACAAACAGAATTGGAGACAAGGGACAACCTGGCAAAGCCCTTGGCAGAACACCCACTGAAAATGTGTTTCACCCATAGTCACACAATACCCCCCACAAGACTCCCAGTGGTTCATGGTCATAAGGTCCATAAAACACATGTAGACTGGATGAACAAAAGCCCATGACCCCTAGTAACTCTGCAAGGATAAAGAGCAGGTCCACTGTTCCACAACCAGGACAAAATCCACATTGTTTCCCCTGCATCTGACGTTTGATAATCGGTCGCAGCCTCCTATTCAGCACCTTGACATAGTAAGAAACTGGAATTAACAGTTTCAAAAGCAAGGTTATAACATAATTTATACGGATTTTAGATCAAGATTAATTTTCATTTGGTTTATGGTGATTTGATTACTTGCAAATTTGTTTGGGGATGGCGTGTGCTTGAGTAGAATTTACACAGTGCATGTTCCTTTTTTTAAACTAAATTACTACAAACAGGGGGTCAGTAGGGGCCATAGTGAGTTAATGCAGCCCTGCTAGAGGCTATTATTCCGTAACAATACACCATAGAGAATTCTTAGCAAATCACTTAGATCACTAAGCTTTTCCACAGACATGTCTCTACTGAAATCCTTGATTGAGTTGTTCTTAAAGAAACCATTCACTTTTATCAGTGATATTCTAATAAGGTAAGATATTTAAAATAAATTGTATATTTTGACACTCAGACATACAGGGTGCAACCCCTAAAACTATTTTTAGCCCAAAGAAATACAAACCTTGACACACTTAAAATGAACATTTCCTTGTTTGTCTCGGACACCTTGACTGGAATGGGAAAAGCAGTACAAACATTTTAAATCTTTAAATCTGTCATCTGTGATTTGCTGTTAGTATCTCCCGTGATTCTGATATTTCCTCTGACTCATAGACAGTAAAACTACCCAGGCATAATCTTTCTAAAGACAGGGGAAAGTCCCTGAAGAGGTTAAAGAGATGTTGCTCTGACTGGGGCGCCTCCTGTTTGAGCAGCAAACTCACATGCTAGTTCCTTAATGCTGTTCACGTCTACTGAGAAAACCTGATATAAACTGTTACTACTGTGTAATATACCTATTAATCATCAGCTGACTGCTTCTGGGCAGGAAAAAGGTTTAGAAGGAAAACAAACTCACAATGAGCAGTTACCTGTAAGAGCTGGCTCAGCTTGTTTGCTCAGTTCACATGCATATTTTCATACATAATCACATGCACACCAGATTATTGACTGCTGTAGCAAAATGGTAAAAACAGATTCAGATGTAATGTATGTTCACAATAAGCATTCATGTTAACTATAAGGGGAGTGCAACTTGTTGATTCTCACATACTGAGAGGATGTCAGGTTTTTCACCTTAACTCTATCTCTGCTCTCCCACTCCAAGTTTAAATAAAACTTGTCGGAGCAGTGGGCCTGCTCTGACTTTCAGGCAAGCCCCATAAGCAGCTTCAGAAGTTTGTTTGCCTCTCAGGAGTCAAGTAAATGTATACGGGATTCTTGCACAATCAGGATTCTGGCTGGTCTGGTTTGAGGAGGGTGGGGTGGGGTGGGGGGGCAGAGACAGACAGACAGACAGAGGGAGAATAAGTCAGTTGATAATACTTACACATTTCCCCTGCGAGGAAGACTCAGTTCTTTCTAGAAAAGAAGAGATGGGAAATACGCATATGAATGCAGATATGTGCTTTTGCTAGATATTGTTTGGCTAATAGGCTTCTTCACAACAAAACAGACGTTGACTCCTCAGAATAAACAGAGTGACAATGTGAATATTTTTTTTCAGTCTTGACAGGCACTTCACATTCATGACATGTAAAAAAGAATATAACAGTTTTTCAGATGGATTTCCTTAAATGCTTACCCTTCTCTGCTCCCACTTATCTTCATTTTAAAGCTCTGTAAATATCATTAGCTACAGCGTGGCCTAGTTTCATGCATGACAAGTGGGTCTGTAAGTCATTTACTGGCGAGGGTACAAATCCTCACTAGCCCATGGCTACTGTGTTTGAGCTCAGGCAACTGCAAAACTGTCCTTGCCGATCAGGATTTGGAGGACAGGGAAAAGGGGCACTGATTAACTTCAAGAGTTTGTGCACAAAATCCTTTTGAGCCCATACCTGCACTGATTTCATCTATTACAGAAAGTGAAAACTATAGGTGGGTAAAAAACACACTTAAACAACATTTCTCCAGAGAAAAGAGGTTGCTTCATCACTAATCAGAACATAGTAGCCTACTAAAACAGTACTTAATAAAGAATAACAATTTGTTTTTCACAATATAATGAATTTAAGGGAGACATGAAAGCAAACCTGAATCGTTTTACCATAACCTTCATGTTCACTATTAGTATAAAGCCAGGACTGTCCTTAAATCTAAATTACAGATTAATGTAATTTGGAAAAGAAACCAATTACAATAACTTAATGGGAACACCCAGTTTGGACTGAGTCTTTCATCACAAACCCAACATCCCCTCCTTCAAAACAGACCTGGGGTAGAAACAATGCAGCTTTCACTACTTCATTTATGTAGAAAATATACACATGAATGAACAACAGGAAGAAAAAAAATCTGCTCATTATGCCGATTCTGGACACTCCTGAGTAATAAACATGGCACCCAGGAGAAGATTAAAGGCATGTCTCTGTCAATCATCCAGGAACCTTTGGGTCCTATGCTCCTGTCACTAAGGCAACCAGACTCACCAAAGCACCAATGGGGAGCTCCCAAAATAAACAAGTAGGCTAAGGTAGTGGTTCAGTTCTGCTGTAGCCTACATTCATTTACTGAATTATGTGCACTAATTTCAACAATTCATGGACTAATGACGGTGCCGCCGCCTGTTTCAGTGAATTGGCACCAGGCATAGGGAAATAGCTCCAGATAAGAAAGAAACCTTATCTAGAGACATCGGGTAGCCTAATTATCAGGAAGAGCATAGAATCAATATAAACTATTTAAATTGAAAATAAATAAATAAGAGCGGACCAAAAGCTAAACCCAAAGCAATTCCCGGAGAAATCCCTTGCGTCGTCGCCAATGTCTCCTCATCATCATCAACATCATCATATCATCCCGTCTGCCTGGAAACAACCACATTCGCGTGCTGTCATGACAGTTTCCATTTAGCCTACCTGAAGACCGCGGCGTCTCAGGATGTTCGGCTCGTCCATCATTGAAGACAATAGAAACCCCAATGCATATCCCCGCTCAGTCAACCCATACTGCGGTCCGGGAGCACGGATAGAGTCCTTCTCGCTGCTGCTGCTTCACTACCACCACCTCCTCCTCTTCTCCGTGGCGAGGCGCACGAACGGTCCCCGAAAAGGTGGCCAGCTGATCAACTGATCGGGGGTGGAAGGAGATGCGTGGGTGTTGTTGTTAGTTGAGCTAAACTTTAGTAGCCTAATAAAGTGAGAAGGCGTGTTCCACGCTCTTATTAGCCTACCCTAATATTCTGCGATCACCTGTCAAATGCAAAATACTGGTTTTACTGTGTTAAGAGCTTTTTCAAGTCATGGAGTAGCCTAGGCTATCAAGGATCCCCTGGTCCCCATTTTGACCTCGGTCTCTAGGATCTTCTTAACAATGTAGTCCCCATGATAGCCTATTGCGTTATTTAGTCATCATTGAGTCATCAATACAAACACATGCAATCCACTTGTTGTGGTACATGCAGGGTGTTTATCTGAACACTAGTCAGATGCAGTTAATCTATTCACCCACCATGTCATATAACATGGTGTCGCTGTCTAGTGGAATAAAACCTCATCAGAGAGGATGTAGAACAATTGTGCTTTGGAGTCAACGCTGAATAGCCGTGATTGATCTGTGTCTGTCACCCAGTGGTACCATGATGGGTTATTTCCATATAAAACAATGGCGAGTCTCTTGTCCTGTGATGTCACATGTCCATGTATGTAAGCCACAGAGGCGTGAATCATTGTTCTCCTGTGAAGTTTGCTGATTGTTTGAAGCAACTTTAAGTGGATGTTGCAAATCAAGAGTTAAGCCCCGCACACCCAACTGTGATCAAATGTATCATGTGGTATTTGACAACAACATGGTGGTAATCATTCTTTACAAGGAAGAGATTTTGCAAGGACGTGTTCAACCCACGCGACAAGGAAAATGCTTGGGTTCTACTGTACCATAACTAACTGCTGCTGTAGCTTATTGACTCAAAGTGAGACAAAATTCTTTAAATGAAATATCCGTGTGTAAAAATATCTAGATTTTGTTCTTTACTTGACTGATGATGGAGTTTAGAGCTACAAATGGACAGACTGGGAAGTCTGTGTCCTTTTGTTGTGCTCTCCATGTGATCCAGGGCAGGTCATCTTCAAATAGTCCATGCCCATTAGTGGGACCAGTCAGGCATGAAAGTCAGCTCTTCCTCCTTTTATTGCCCTCATTTTCTTTCTTATCTTTTTTTTTTTGTTTACAGTGATTAGTGTTCCTTCTTCTGCTGCTTCTCCGATCTTAACCTCACTTAGGCCTATACCTTTTCATTACATTGCCAGACTGAAAGGTAAAAGCAAGTCTTCCCAGTTTCCAGTTCAGCCACTCAGGATTTGGAGATTTATTCTGTGAGTCCGGCTGACTTGAAAGCACTGCTATCCTCAGCTCATGTCCCCTGTTACCACCAAGCCATGCCTTGTACCTAGCCAAACTTCTCCACTCTGCTTAACAACATGGAACAACCTTCCCCCTGCTGTTGTCTGAGACATTACATCAAGTAGAATTTAAGCCTTCTTGAAAAGTCTGAACAAACACCTTCTCAGCATGGAACTGTCATCCTAAAGCTCAAGGTCTTTAAACATAACAACAACAACAACAACAATAATAATAATAATCTATAGAGCACTTTTCAATAAGTTACAAAGTGCTTTAACAAGTGCAAAGACAATAAAACACAAAACAAATACACGCTAAAATGAAAACATTTGAGAAACTAAAAATAAACAAATCGGTCTTATATACTGTATATTCCTGAGTAGCTTCAAATCAGTGATTGGCTCTATTATGTTCATGAAGCTTGTATCTATAAAAGCACACAAGAAAAAAAAAGGAAATTAAGAAAACAATGAAACAAATATAATACTACATGTTTCTTCTGGTCATTTGTACTTAAACTGCTTGAACAAGATGGGAATCAATGAAACAACCAACCAAAAGCATCAAATAAATGAACTGCCTTCTTATCAAGTGGCATTTTTCACATCTGGAAAAGAAAATTGTCATTCTCTCAGAAATTCTGTCTTTGAAATGTTCACACACACACACACACACACACACACACACAACTTCAAATAAAGCTGCATTTAGCTTCAAATAAAGGCTGTATTGTGGCTTTAGAGCCACCAGAGGGCGCCACGGAGCTATGTGTTTTTATGTTTGATGTAGATGACATGTTATCCTGTTCTCTGCCAAGTGGATTCTGGGAATAATTTAGACCCCTGCCACTCTGAATGCAGTAGAACCAAAGGTAAATCGTTTTTAGAGGCCTATACAAGAAAGAGCAAAGAGGAGAAAAACATTATATACAATACTGTGCAAGAGTTTAGGTGTGGAAAAAATGTTGTGAACTGAGAATGCTTAAAAAAGATATTACCATGTATTTAGCAGTTAACAAAATGCAAAGTGAGTGAACAGAAGAAAAATCTAAATCAAATAAATATTTTGTGTGACCACCCTTTGCCTTCAAAACAGCATAAAGTTTTCTAGGTACATTTCTTGGTACTATATATATACACACTCACCGGCCACTTTATTGGGTACACCTGTTCAATTGTTTGTCAACACAAATAGCTAATCAGCCAATCATATGGCAGCAACTCAATGCATTTAGGTTTGCAGACGTGGTCAAGACAATTTGCTGAAGTTCAAACTGAGCATCAGAATGGGGAGGAAAGGAGATTTATGGTTGTTGGTGCCAGACGGGTCGGTCTGAGAATTTCAGAAACTGCTGGTCTGCTGGGATTTTCACACACAATCATCTCCAGGGTTTACAGAGAATGGTCCAAAAAAGAGAAAATATACAGTGACAGAAAGGCAACAGTAACTCAAATAACCAAGGTATGCAGAATACCATCTCTGAATGCACAACATGTGGAACCTTGAAGCAGATGGGCTACAGCAGCAGAAGACCACACTGGGTGCCACTCTTGTCAGCTAAGAACAGGAAACTGAGGCTACAATTCACACAGGCTCACCAAATTGGGACAATAGAAGACTGGAAAAACGTTGCCTGGTCTGATGAGTCTTGATTTCAGCTGCGACATTCAGATGTTAGGGTCAGAATTTGGCATACACAACATGAAAGCATGGATCCTGTTAGGATTTTGGGTTGTGTTCATGATTTTCCTGTTAGTCTGTTTTCATGGGTTTGGTTTTGGGTTTGTTTGTCTATGTTGAGTGTTCTGTCCTGCCGCTGTACATTGGATTACTCTGCCCGTGCTCTGGATTATATATGCTTGTTAGATTTACCTCTGTTTGGACTTTGCCTTCAGCTCCAACGTAAACCTGTTTTGTTGATTTAATTAAGTATTTTTTTAACCGCATCCTCATTGCCAGTGTCTGCATTTTGGATCCACACAACCTGACACTGCACTCAGCCATTACCATGACAGATCCATCCTGCCTTGTATCAACCATTCAGGCTGGTGGTGTAATGGTGTGGGGGGATATTTTCTTGGCACACTTTGGGCCACTTTGTACCAATTGAGCATCGTTTAAAAGCCATAGCCTACGTGAGTATTGTTGCTGACCATGTCCATCCCTTTGTGACCACAACGTAACCATCTTCTGATGGCTACTTCCAGCAGGATAATGCACCATGTCACAAAGCTCAATTCATCTCAAATTGGTTTCTTAAATATTACAATGAATTCACCGCACTCCAATGGCCTCCACAGTCACCAGATCTCTGTCCAATAGAGCACCTTTGGGATGTGGCGGAACGGGAGATTCGCATCATGGACGTGCAGCCGACAAACTTGCAGCAACTGCGTGATGCTATCATGGCAATATGGTCCAAAGTCTCTGAGGAATGTTTTGGACACCTTGTAGAAAGTATACCACGAAGAATTAAGGCAGTTCTGAAAGCAAAAGGGGGTCCAAACCGGTACTAACAAGGTGTACCTAATACAGTTTTTTTTATTGTTTACCATGCTATCATCTGGTGGCCTCTTAAATTCATCTCTTGACCTCACGGTTGAACAATTCCACGTAAAATGTACAGTGTGCTGTCATTTTCATCTGTCATCATGTGATTTGAAGTGTATATCAGCCAGCCTCACTGTGTGTTGAATGTTTGTATGATGAAATTCACTCCCTTAACACAGAAACATCTCCTTCTCATGATGACAAAACAAGTCGCACAACAAACCAGATGAACAAGATGAAGAAATAGCCAGAGAAGAGTGTGAGAGTCTTTCTCTGACAGTTAAAACAACAGTGCTGGTTTGCGTGAGTCACTTTACACCATTCACACACTTTCAACTTGCAAAGTAGGCTCACCTGGCAAGGCACATGATCGTTTCATCACCTCGGTGACTCACAGCTCAGAAATTGACACTGTCAAAGAGGCTCTGACACTTTGATATTTGGGCACTAACTTTTTCACATGTTCAAACATAGTCTCTTAGGCTTTAAATTAGAAAATTATTCTTGGTGTTATGGCAGGTGCAGGGCTTTCTACTGCTGTGGTTCCCAACGTTTTTGGCTTCTGACCATTTACAGACTTGCAATGGCTACAATCAACCCCTCATCACAAATTGCACATGTATGTGACCTGCGAGACGTCCAAACAAAAAGTAATGTTCCCTTTTTGTTCATTTTAAGTTATTAATATAATTGTTGCTCACTTATTTTGAAATGAGCAAAAATTATATTACTAAACTGTATTGCAAGACCTTTGAATTACATTTACACATTTATTGTGAATTGTCATTCAAATTTAATTAGCATTCACATAGATGATTTTATGGTTCTGTGGTAAAAATGTTTATTGTTTTATTAGTTTATTTTAATGTGCATGTGAGCATTTAATTAAATTCCCATGAATCCTCTCATTGTTTAACAATTTACTATCCAGTCACTGAAAGTAATGTTACACTTCCAAGCTTACAATTTGGCAAAAATGGCCATAAATGCACTTTTATGGAGATTTTCCGTTAATGCAAACCTTTATCAGTCAGTAATTGCAGCAGTCAGGAATGCCCTCGGGTGGAAAGATAGGGCCAATGACCCAGACGGCCACGTAATAGGGTGGGGAAACTACTTTGTAATCAAGCAGAGCACTGACCCTACTTACTGATAGAAGTGATGATTTTCACATAATATGCTAGTATAACTGTTGGCAGCACTCCACAGTGCCTGTGTTTAGCTCTTTAGTCTGTCCGAACAATTACAACTGAAAGAGCAGAATTGTTGCTCTTCATCCAACTGTAGAGGACAGGGGTAGCTGACATCCGATATGTTTTCAGTCCTTTTTAATCATCATAAAATAGAGCACTTTCACAGAGTGCTCCGTTTGATCTTTGACGAGCTCCTTACATATGTTGTGTGATAAATACATTTCTGTGATAATAAACAGATAACAAGACACTTCCCTTTCTTGATAAAACTTCTGTGTATGTTTATCTCTTTTTAACATTGAGCCATTTCCTCTTTGGGCTTGTTTAAGGACGGGTGCCATACAGATAATTTACTCTCTCCACCCTTTTCTAGAGCGAGGGAGAGTTCAATAAACACATTATCATTATTAACCCTGGAGGAAATAATGTAATCGCCCATTGCCCCCATCCTTAGAACTGGTCACTGTAAGACATATGGTCATTTATTTGATTAAGTGACGCATAACTGGACAATCAAGCTGAGGCGCACACCATGTACTCGTAAAGTAACCAAATCTCAACCAAACTTCCCACTGTGTGCTAACAAAACTGAACAAAAGCTGTAAATATTCAAACAAGTATCACACACTTCTGATTTGATAGGTCACATGTTGTTAACATATAACACAATGCTGCAAAATGGCCCTAGCTGAGCCCATCACAGGCTCACCTGACTAACCAGGGGTGTGGCAACACAGAAGCTCTATAAATAAAAAGCATGTCAAGAATTTCATTCATGACATGGACAAACCCCATCCACTGAGCTGCAGCACTCTTAAACCAAACCTACCTGGCAGGCTCACCATGTTAAGGTCACTCTCCTGCACGCTGCTGCTTCTCATCTCCTTCTCCAGCTCGGGGGAGAGCCGGCCTCAAGTGGCCCACGAAGGCACGCCTGATAGAACGGACAGCCAGAGGGTCCTGCTTCTGGAGGCGGTGAAGACAGGGATCCTCAGCTCGTTGGGTATGGACAGGAGGCCCAGGCCAACCCAAAAGGCCTCAGAGGAAGAGCTGAGGAAAATGTATCAGCTGTACAGGGAAAAACAGAGAGAGATAAGAGGAAACTCCAGCCAGACAGTGACAGAAACCTGGCAATCCATCATGTCTACTGTGCTCTTTCCAGCTACAGGTGAGCTATTTGTTAGTTAGGGAGATGTCAGGAGGACATTTTGGCCTAATTTAGCCATTGTCACAATTAAACGACCGGCGTGAAAGTTGGAGAGTGTGAGCAGGAGTTGGAAAGAACGTTTCTTGGCTAGTTCAAGAAATCTTGCAGTGTGAGTTTACCTCTCCAGACAAAAGCTATTGTGCCATTGTGGTTGTGAATACTATAAATAACTTATGTCCCTACAGTTCATGCTCCAGGTAAAGATGTCTGACTCTCAGAATTTATCTGTGCAGAGCTTAAACATATTTCAGTGGTTGGAAACAGAATCTGCAGCCATCAAACAGTGCTGTCAGCAAACAAGCACATTCCTACAAGCTTTTAGAGATCACGAGCGTGACAGGCACACCTTGAACATTCAATAACGTCATCAATGAAAAGAGAGCATTGACATTCCAAATAAAAGTATATGATTTTAAAAATATGTTTGTGTCTCCTTTTTTTTAGGCTCCCAGTTGAGTTGTGTCATGATGTTTCCTGAATGTACTTTGTTAAATCATTACAGGACGTTGCCAACTTTGGCTCTTATAAAGCTTTTCTTTGTTTTTGTGCTTTTTTAGTGGAGCCACTAGAAGTGCTTCGGAGAGTGGAACATCTGCAGTCAGGTCAACGTATGCAGTGGTACAGAGCTGTTTTCCACAAGAACCCCAATATCCAGACTGAACTGACTTCAGTTCGAGCTGAGCTGAAAATTTCCATGCAGGTTTTAAACAAATCCACTTCAGTTCAGCCTGAGGTAAGACAACAGGTTAAAGTTAAAGTAAACAGGAGGAAGCCGATGAACTCTTCTGCATGGACACACATTGACTCAACAGTCCATGCAAATATGTCAAGCACTCAAGATGTGATCCTTGACATCAGCCATGAGGTAGAGAAGTGGATGAGGACTGACAGCGGTCAGGCGCTGGTTGTGGATGTAGGGATAGTTGTGGGTGAAAAAGATGCCCTTATGGTAAATCCTACTGTTTCTCTAGAAATAGGCCTCCCACAGCCCAAACCAGCCCGGAAGACTAGGCTGCCTCGCTCCAACAAGGAAGACGAATGTGATGAACGAGGATGGTGCTGCCGGAAGTCCATCACCGTGTCCTTCAAAGACATCGGCTGGACGGACTGGGTGGTGGCCCCAACTGAGTACACAATGCATTTCTGTGACGGCACCTGCCCCCACAACTACAAGCCTGCAAGCATGCACACACAGGTGAAGTCTCGGTTGCAGCAGATTAGCAAAGGAGGGACCCCTCCGCCCTGCTGCGTGCCGGCGGCCTACGAACCCATGGTCCTCATGCACTATGACAGTAGGGGGAGGTTGAAGCTAACTCCTTTCAATGACTTGATTGTCAGTAAATGTCACTGTGCCTGAAGAAAAAATTAAACTTTAAACCTATCCTTTTGGGAGAGCATTGCACCTAGAAGAATATGTTACATGGTAAAAAACTATTTATTTTAATTTCTATTTATGGTCCTAAACATATATTTGTGTTGTGTTATTGCTTTATGTTACAGAATATTTAAGTACTACATAATATTTAATTTTATTACTGTTTATTATTTAAAGTACTGTATTGTTTTATGAAGCACCTGGTTTAGATATTGAGTTTGTTGTAATATACATTTCAATAATTATACAAAGACCAAACATAAATGTTCTGATTTATTCGCACTGAATTGTTCCACCTGAATATATCAGCATGTACATTTCATAATAAACACATGAGCATATTTTCTCACATTTGTCATTTATTCACAGAAATACTCAACTACTGTAGAAGTTCACTGTGGCCTTGACCAGCTGGTTAAAGAACAAAATTAACTAAATCATTAGTTTAATTTGACTGGGAAAATTTGCAAAACGGGGGGGGGGGGCTCCACAGATTCAACGGCTTGCTGTGTAAACTCCAGACTGTTCAGATTACATATCTATGATGATACTGTAAATGCATTTTCATTACAGATTATCACAGCTTGTTGTTGTAATGTATGCTTTTAAGTGCTGTTGAGATAAGTTATTAGAAAAAGGAACAAACAATCATGTGAGATATCTCACGATAAGTGTGAACGCTGAGACAAGAAAAAAATAATTAACAGTATAAAAGGAGCTCATAAGAAGCCAAAACTCAAGGTTTTGGAGTTCAAAAGTAATAAGGTGATGAGTGTGATAGTGAGTGAACTGAAATTGGCAGCAAGCTCCTCTGAAATGTTTATAGTTAAATTATTTTACAAAGTGACACCACCACCCCTGATGAGTATTTAACAGTTTTTATCTTTTGTATGTGTAAAGGTCACTTAAATATGAGCATATGTTGTTTTACAATTAATAAAGTAGATGTATTAAAAAGGTGGGGCATATTGGGTGACCCTGGTTGACTGAATCAATAAGTAGATGAATAAATAGGTGATTTGTCAGAGCTGCAGACACAAATGCTAACTGTAATTACACTTTCCTATTGGTAGGTTTAGACCTGTGCCCAGTAACTGCTCATTCATTTCTTTGTTTTTATCCTGTTACTATTTGTTTCAGGGATGACATCCTCAGTTATTACTCAACTGTGGGTGGACGTAAAGGTCTTCAATCTTAGATTCTGAAAGGTCAGTACCACCCAAAGTATACAAGTATAAAAGAATTAGGGACAGTATTTATCAAGCCCTACTGTGTGTAATCTAAGACAGCATGAACTCATTAGCCTCTAGTATTTGGTTTTAATCCTCATGTAGCCTTCCTGGAAAAAAAAAGAAAAAAGCATCATCTCCAGTCGTCACCAGTCCATAGAAGCTCAAATCACACCTCTTATTCTGTAACTTTTGGACAAAGCTTTATCTCTTACTCTCTCTCTGTTAAAGAGCTTTTAGGGGACAATAAGACAGAAAATCTGGAGTTCAGCGATGCTATATGGTCAGAAAATAAACACATCCTCTTTGTGTCTCTTCTGAAAAACCGACAGACCACAAAACACATAAAATGGTGCTGACCATTGCATGTTTTGCAAGTCTTGATGATATTTTTGTGCCTTGTTTTGCAATGGTTTTTCACACATAAAAAGGTGAATTCTTGTCTGCATTTACAGTATTTTATGGATAGAGAGCAAGTAAAGACACGCAGAACAGTGGCTATTAGCTAAAAAACATTAAGTGAACATGATAGTTCAAATTAAAATGCAACTGCAAAATGTTCTTAGAGATAATTTATATTGTAACAGTTAAGATGTTGTGCTTTTATTCCTTAATATTGTGTTCTTTGTCTTTCATCTTCAGAAACATATTGTTAAATTACATTTGAAATTAATCTGCAATTTTAACACATTTGCATTTTTAAAATTGTGAATGGTAATAATAATTTATAGATTTTTTTATAGTGACCTAACAGAGCATAATGTAAAAGCAAAATGTTTTGATCACATAAAGAACATATATAAATGGCAGCTTTGTAACCATTACTATTCTATAAAACATAATGAATTCCATAACCACAGACGTACACACACTGTAAAAATTATCTAGGTGGTTCAACTTAAAAACTTAAGTTCAATTGCTGCCTTAAAAATGTGAGTAAACTCAACTTTAAGAAAAGCTTTGTTTCAACTTATGATGTTACGTTATACAATTTGTTTAATTAAAGATAATTTATTGTTTGAACTTAATACTGTGAGTTAAATCAACTATCTATATTACATTTTCCATTCAAGGAAACTTGCTTTCACTTGTCTAACAAACATACAATTCTACACCCTTTCAACTCACATTTTTAAGTTCAGATAACTCAACTTGAAGATTGCCTTTGTTTCAACTCATAAATTTAAGTTCATAAAGTGGATATAACTACAGTGTTCTAGTTGTCCCGATGTTATTTAAATGAACAAGTGTGAGTTATTCTAACTTAACACTACTTTCCATTTCAAGTTAAGGGATTTAAATTCCAAATTAAGTGTACATCTATAGGGCCTTGAAGACAGACCACAACAACAGTACCACTGTGCTATTATCTTCAATGACTTGTGACAGGGCAGGGAAGTTTGCTGGTGCGCCTGTGCACGTCGCAGTCAAAGTTCAAAATAGCAGCAGATGTCACTTCCTTTCTGAAAGGGCCTTAAGGCCGTTGTCTGGAACCCTTTCCACCGGTGGCACTAGTCTTGTTTACCACAAAAGTGTATATATTTTGGTTGGAATTTGAATATATGACTTATCTGCAGTGTATAATTAGCAGGGGTGAGCAAGAACACCAAATCTTCTGTATCTGTGCTTAATCTATAAGTGGGTGATATTAACTGGAAGTTATTTAAACCTGAAATTTCTATCAGAACTTTTTATTAGAAAACCATTTACAGAACAGCCTCAGAATTGAGAGAATAGTAATTGATTTTTTTATATTCATATATTTATAGTTTATAACAAAACAGATATTGACACATTTTACTCTGATGATACTCATGAAAAGTATCTGTACCGGATACTCGTTTCAACCGAGTACTTGCTAAACCCTAATAATTAGTTGATTATGTATATGTTTTTCTCAAACTCAAAAGACGCAGCACCTAGGCAATCCTCGTACTCTTGCCTTTTTTTCAACTGATAACTTACATACGTAAGTTTAATCAACACGACAAAAGTGTCAAATAGTCAACACAATGAATTAATGCAAGTTTAACTCATACAGTTGAGTTCAAAATCCAAAACTTGTCAGAGCTATTTGAGTTAAAAAGAAGAAGTAAGCTGACATAACTAAATGGGTCTATGATTTTTTTCAGTGCAAGTACACACATCCACATACTTAGGCATGCAGCAAATTTTCATATCCACATACCCCTTCCTGGTTTTTCAGTTTATTAAAAAAAAAGCAATATGTTTTTGTGGAATTATTTATTCAAAAGAAATAACAAAACTTAAACACTAATTTTCTCGGCTGCTGAAATGATTTTAAATCTAATGGAGAGCCAAACGCAAAACTGCTGACACAAAAGAGGACAGCAAAATACATGCATGACTTTACCACATAAGAGTGAGTAAATCGCTCACACTTCTCCTCTCTAAAGGTCAAAATGAAGTGATTCATCAGTAATTCCAACACCAGACAAATCAAGAGAAAGCCCAAAAACAATCAGATATTATCATGAAAGGATTACCTTGGATTGTTGTCAGAATGTTGTAATTTGTGCAGCACGTCCAATATGATATTAAAGGATCTGTGAGAAAAACAGTAATAACCAAAGACGTGTACACTAATAAAATATATCTATGAAATATACCGCATGTATAGATAATATGTATGTGTTGTTGTTTACAGGTCAGCAGTACCATAAAGCAGCAGTATATTTTTACATTTTACCATAATCAGTACAGTAAATGGAGTAAAAATATGCAGACATGAATAGAGATGTGTCCAATCATGAGTCTGGTACAATATACACGTCTTCTTCTTGTGAGTCTGGGAGGATGGAGAGGTTGCACGCCGGATCATTGCTGTATATTGCATCATCTGGCAAATCACACTGCAAGTACAAATCCTCTTCAGGTTGACTGGATGTCCTGTGGAGAAACAATAAGTGATGCGGATAATGTTCAGAAAGCATGTTTCTGATGTAAAACCATTGTGACACAAGACAAATATTTTGTACACTGTG
This sequence comes from Micropterus dolomieu, assembly GCF_021292245.1. Taxonomy (NCBI): domain Eukaryota; kingdom Metazoa; phylum Chordata; class Actinopteri; order Centrarchiformes; family Centrarchidae; genus Micropterus; species Micropterus dolomieu. The sequence goes on from NC_060155.1 coordinate 19,469,619, forward strand.
TGGCTTTCCTTTTCCCAGTTTCTATTCTTGACCAGGAAAAAACTCCAGCACTGAGTCATTAGTTGGCACATTTGATTAATAGACTTTAAATTGTAGGAAACAAAAGAGGAAGAGATCTCCAACAGATGGCAAATTGTGTGCATATAATACAGCAGGATTGTGTAAAATGGGGAAATTCACACCGCACACACGGTGTTTCTTCATCTGTTTCCGTTCTGTTCTGTTTTTGGGCCACTGCAGTTTCATAAATGACATTTCATACTCAAAATATATTTTAAATTGGTCTAAAAAGATGAAACAGGTTAAGAAAGTATGACTACAAGTATAGCTCACCTGCTCTGGTTTACTGAGCGCCTGTTGTATCCAGTAGTTTGAGTTGTCAGGTTTTCATAAATAGGGCTCTGCGCTGTTGACTGTTCTATCATCATACGGTCATACTGGTGGGAATCAGCTTGTGTTGTCTCTGTAAAGTCCTCCTTCTTCTGGCTTCTTGTATGTCCAAAATGCAACATATTCCTGATTTTACCTTGATATTTGTACATGATTACACCAGCTGTGATCACAAGCAGGAGAAAGAAGAGCGTCAGCCCCCAGATCAGACCTGCAGGAGAGCTGCGGCCAGAACATGTGGCGGTGTCATTTCCAGAGACACAAGTATTATTGACCATGATCTGCAAGTATGAAAGACACAGTTTTAAAGGTTTAAAGGTAATTTATTATTGCTTAACCTTATTCCAAGGGCCTCTACATAAATAAAACATCCCATTCACTTCATGAACAGTTGTCAGTTTGTAATAAAGCCTTATTAAAAAACAATGGACAAGAATTTTAAAAGAATTCAATAAAACGGTTTTGTCTATATACAAAAAGTATAAAAATTCACATCTCACATTCTAGGAAATGCTGTAAAACAAATCATGAAAGCCAAGGCAAACAGCTTTCCGTAAAAGTGTAGGTCAATAAAAACAGCTATCTTACCAAACAAGGCTCTGGCGATGTGGGTCAAGGTCTGAGTCGTGAATGAAGTCAGTCTGTAGTTTATCTTTAAGACTGCACACTTGCAACGGTTCCCTTTTTGCTGAAATCATGGAACTGGGCAATGAAAGGGCTGAAACCAAGAAGATTTCCTGTAAAAAGCTATTTCTGAAAATAGACAGCTGCTGACAGGAGCTGAATTATTGTTGTATTAAACTTTATGACTCACTGGACAAGTTTCCAATCTGAGTACAGAATTTGTAAAGGTTGCTTGATTGGACATTGTCTACAATTCAATAATTGATTGTGAGGAGGAAAAACATTTGGGTGAAATAAGTAGGTTCTGCTTTCCCTGGTCGAAAGGTCTCAAATTTGTCAAAACGTCTTGCTGAAGGGTGATAGTATGTTTAGAGGTGGAGATTAGAGGTTGATAACACACACAAACACACACACAGTCATGTTTCCATCACTTTCAAGGACATAACATTGACTCATATTCTTTAACCAAAACATGACCCTACCCTTACCAACACAGACATGAATAGGAGCGGAACTAGACTTACTGGTGATCTAGCTCAAGACTTTTACCTCCCCCTGCTGTTACTGTCACTCCCCACATGCATACACCAAGCAATATTTTATATATTTAGTTACACTACCTTGAGACTGTAGGGTAAGGTAACAATTCCCACCACATATGCTATGTTCTGCAGGGTTTGAAGAAAAGCAGCTGATAAAGTATTTAAACTGATGATTATTTTGTAAGTCTATGGTTGCACTGGTGATTTGAAGCATCACTGTCCCAATGTTTTGTCATTGCTGGTTAACAAAACTACCATGTGAGGGTGTCAGGTGGTGTGAGTGTTTTCAATTTTCGATTGTGTTGAAACAGTCTCTCGCACCACTTACTGGTATTAATGTAGCTTGATAGATTTGCAGGCATTACAGGGTCCATCTGTCACCTCAACTCCTTACTGATCCCTCATATCATGCTACTCTATGCTGTAGGCCAGGGCTGGACTGGGACAAAAAATCGACCTTGGCATTTTTGGCCGAGGCGGCCCACCAAAATCAGTCGGACACCCCTCACCAATACACCATTGATACATTTAGGGGGTCAGATTAGGGGTGTGATGAAACACTGAGACGTAATATTTGCACAAGATTGGTGTGCATGACTACAAGACAAGAATATATTGTAATAGACCTACTATTTGGAAAAAATATTTATAGATAAAATAATTGATAAGGGGTGGGGGGGGTCCTCCCCCAGAAGATTTTTTGCATTAAACACTTAATTTCTGGAGACATCTTCTGCACCAATTTACGGTGGAAAAGTCTTTATTTTTATAAAGGGAAGCACAAAATTCACGTGGCAGGTGACAATTCACAATCTAAAAATATAATAAAATATCATGCAGTAATCAGTAGCTTATTATAATTTTTTGCTTAAGTTACTTGTTTTGGACAAAGCAGAGGTTTCTTTTATATTATATTATTTTTACACATTGTGCAAATAAACCTTTGTCAAAGCATTTTTATTTATTAATCAATATTTCTTGGTGCAAGCTATTTTTCAGAACTTTTTTTACAAATGCTTTCAAAAAGTGGTGGCTACATGTCCCCAGCGCCCCCAGTGTAAATGACCCTCCCTCCCTGCTCCCTCCCTACAGGTTGAGCTACTCCATGCTTACCGCTTCACCTCCACTCTCCTCCTGCTCTCTCTCTCACTCAGCCCTGTCACTTTGTCACTGTTTCGCTAACACACGCCTCCTCCTCTGCCTGGCAGTGGCCACCACAGCTCTTTTACTCCTTAGGGTGCCTAAATTACCCAATGAACCGCTGTCTGTGCTTTATGGGCCGATCGTTGGCCCATTTTTTATAAACAGTTATATAAAAAAATAATTTCCGTTACACCAGCCCCAAAGGTGCTTCAGCCCACCGGGCATTTGTCCGGTATGCCAGATTACCAATCCAGCCCTGCTGTAGGCCTACATACAGCACCTATGTCACGTATGCAAATCCCAGAAGAGACATCCATCCTCTATTGCTTTGTAAGAATTATCAGAAAAATGTACTTAAAAATACCAAAAGTAAAAGTATACAGTGCAGTAAATGTTCCCTGTTAGCGTTTTACTATTATATGTGGTGTTCTTGGATTAATATTAGATAGAAAAGGTCACTTATAATAGTTTGTTTAGATTAAGATGTAGATAATTTTCTCAAGGAACACTTCATCCTTCAGTTTATCAGAAAAATTCTAATTCAAAATCAACATGGTTTTCACTGGACAGGAAAGCTATGAAAAAGTGTAATTTTAAAGTAATTAGTAATTAAAGCTGTCGGACAAATGCAGTGGAGTAGAAAGTACAATATTTGCCTATGAGATGTAGTGGAGTAAAATTATTAAATAACAGAAAATAGAAATATTCAAGTAACATACAAGTACCTGAAATTTGTACTTTATAGTACCGTACTTGAGTAAATGTGCTTAGTTACATTCCACCACTGGTTAACATTATGATTTGGTAGAGAGAACAAGGTCAGCTATTGTTGATGACACAAAAATGCTGCTATGTTCAGGAGAAAAGCATGCACCAGGGTTTTTCAAAAATAGTAAAATAACCACTAATTAAAATGGAAATGGTAACATTATGGGATCATACTGATCAGATGAAGAAGAAAGGCCTCAGCAACGATCTTTCTACATTTGGTCTTTGGCGTTCACATGTATTTCACTCCATACCACATACATCCAGTGTTGTTCCAACAACCTTCAGTAGAACACGAAAGTGGCTGAAAATCGTGGTTTAGTGGTGCAAAAAGAAAAGAAAGAACCAAAAGTGGTCTGTCAGACTTTCAGGTTTAACTGTTAAAGTGAAGTGAAACGTTCCCTCTCTGCTGCTTCCTACCTCAAGCCTCTGACATGTTGCTGCTTGCTATGCTGCTAATGTTAGTGCAGAGTGCTTGCAGATAAACATTAACAATATGTGGCGTAGGACAGCTAAACACAGGAATCCTGCACAACATGTCGGTTTCCTCGTTTTTACAGGCCACTACAGACAGGCTCAACTTCAAGGCTTTCCCCCTTCTTGGCTTATTCAGTAATAACAGAATAATCCGGTGCACAGACTCCTTCCCTCCACCTGCCCCGGAGTCCCTTCTTTCTCTATGTTACCATGGTTACTTTACATGGTTACCAAATTACACTCTCCTGAACGGCAGGTGACACAGCTCCACTGTGCATACAGAGAAAAAAAGAAGAAACAATAGTTGTAGGTGTGGCATTTAGACTTGTTTTATGTTTTTTTATGAATTTGAATGTGGTGTTTTACTGAGCCTTAAGCACTATCATATATAAAAGCTCATAGGCCTCATGTGCATGCAGCTGTTTTCAGAGAACTCCAACTGCAGTCAAGAAACAAGAATGAACACGCAAATGTCTTTTTCTCCTGATGTATGTATCACATTATTCACCGTTCACCTTTTGAATCTACTCAGCTGGAAAGCAGGATGAGACAATGTTGTGACAGTATTTATCCTCAGTCAGCAGGAGTGCACATACAGTTCTGGAGGAGGCGGACCCTGACACTTTCTGGCCCATGTTTTCATGTCATTAACCTTTAGGCCAACCCAGAGAAGGAAGCTAAATTATTTTCCACAAATAAAAAGGCAAGTAAGCTGAATTTAGATTTATACCCCCCGCCCGTGTAAAAAAGATATCTGGTACCGTTAACAATACTGCTCTAACACACTTGTCACACTGCATCACCTCAGTGCCTAAACATCAGAATCAGAATCAGAATCAGAAGGAGCTTTATTGCCAAGTAGTGTTTTACACATACGAGGAATTTGCTGTGGTGATAAGGTGCTACACGTAGACAAACATACAGTCAATATAAATAAATGTAGAAATATATAAATATGGAATTGAAGAACAAAGTTGCAGATATATACATGTGCATTATTCTGAGTCTGTGCCGTGCAGAAGTAACGCAATGGATGAGAATATTGTGTACATATAAATATATAAACTGACAACATGAAAATATACAACAACAAAGATCAACAATCAACAACCAATATAAACATGCCTTGTATTGAAATACTACTAGGCCTACTACTAATCATAATAATAACAATAATGATACCTATATTCTGCCTGGGTGTGTGAAGTCATTTTATTATATAAAAGAGACGTGCACAAACGTGTTTTCTTTTTTTAAGTGAAATTTACTGTTGTACCGCAGTCCAGATGTGCGGTGCGCCTCCAGGACACCCCCGCGCGGCGACGTGAGACCGCTGCGGTCTGCGTCAGCCAAACACAACCGTGCAGATACCGGAAACCACGCGATTTTGGCTTCAAAATAAAAGTATGCCTTGTCGCAACATGTCGAAATAAATTAAATCAGCTTTAAATTGACTAAATAATAACACAATTAACAGGCAAAGGATAAATTTGTATTTCAATATTTTATCAATACCTGCATTTGCTGAATACAGCTTTATGTGAAGGGTTTCTTTTGGCCCTTTTCATTAGCCTACATTATGTATTGATTCGGCAGTTGTTAGCCCTCAGTTTAGTTTGACTTCTGGCAATAAAAGGCATGTGTTAGGGTTTCTGACGCTTAATAGAGTAGCCTAATCGATTGAGTAAAAAACTCGATACTCGAACTGAATTGATAATGAAAACAACTGTTGCTGCACGCAATAAATAATAACAATGAATTATGGTTACAACCCATTGAGGTAGGGATCAGCTGTACTGTGCGCCTGCTCATTGGAGTTAGGCTTACTGGAACACATAATCGAATGGGGCCACTGATATTTATGCCATTAGCTACACCTGTTTTTCTTGCTTTGACAGGTCAGTGAAAAACGTTTCTTGGTTTAGTTATCCAAGTCTCATTACTCTCACAAATCACATGTTTAAAACTGTATTCAGTAATTTCTACCAAACAAGCTCAGGGAAACAGCAAAGAGCCAAATTTAATGAGTGGTTGCTACAGAAAATGACACAATGAGCAACATGAAGATACAGATGTTTGTCAGGAGTTGGTCCTGGGATGGGGATCTGTCTGCTGAACAACTGTTAGCCATAACAACCGGATTATCTGCTGTAATTCTGTGAGCCTTTTGTTTTGTTCCCTGGTGGGTAAAAACATCTCAGGACAAAATTGCATTTACTCTGTGGACTTAACTCAACCCCTCTTACCGGAAGTTGTGTGTTCTCATTCCGTGTCACTTGACACTTGCTATTGAAGAAAAAACGGAGCAGAAGAGCGAAACATGGCGACTTCGAACAATCCGCGGAAATTCAGCGAGAAAATCGCTTTACATAACCAGAAGCAGGCAGAGGAGACAGCAGCGTTTGAAGAAGTGATGAAGGACCTCAGCATTACCCGGGCAGCGAGGGTAACGAAGCCGCTTCTTGTCACCTCTTCTCCGTTTGTATTTTCAGCGAGCTGTCAAATATGCATTTGTAGCGCGGGTGCTGCACGCAGCCAGGCAGAATAGGTAAACAATAACAAACGACGCTTCCTGCTAGCTCCAGGCGTTTTTCTCCCACGACTGACAACGAGCAGAGGTGTTGGGGTGTAATAGTCCTGTAATGTTGTTTTGGACAACGGGGACCCTCGTCCGAAAAAGTTATTACAATTTTTGTCCCACGCAAGTGGAAAGCAAAGGGGCGTGCATGCGTATTTGACAGCGCGCGTCCAAGTGCAGCGACGATTTTCTCCTCGTCTCATGCTCTTAAGAGAAAAGGCCATTAGACAAAACGATGTTACCCACTACAATACAAATATATCTGTTTAAATACTTAATAATTAGTATTGTATGTAGTATGTGTGGTAGGAATACATGGTGAGGTGTGTTTGTAACGCGGCTTTGTAAACTTGTCTGACAGGTCTTCAGGCCTGTGTGCTCTGCAACATGAATGACATTTACACCAAAGATGAATGCTAGCAGATTATGTGGAATTTAAACCACATTCAACACGGGCCTCCGAGATAAATCCTATGCATGCAGGGCTTCAGCCCTGACTGTTGCTGAGGAGAAGCATGATGGGTAGACAGATTGTAACACAGCAAACATGGAGCCACTGCATTGCTTGTGCTTTACCTGAAAATGTAAAGAAGAGGAATGTGCATGTAGGGGAAAAAATATTTATGCAAAATGAGTATGTCACTGCTGTCATTCTGTGATATCAAGCTGCTACAGGACTTTCCTTTTAGCTCTCAAATCTATTGTTTCTCCTGCTTAAAACTGCAAATGTAGTCTGGCCAACAGGCAAAAATAAACAACTCTTCTTTATAGGTATTTTCAACAGAAGACATTTTGTCATGTCACAGCAGGAAAAGCACATTAGCCTAAATAATAACATGAAGGATGGCTGAATTCCATTCAGGGTCCTACAGTGACTACTAAAACAATTCATTCATATAAACAAATAGATAAATCAGCTGGGTCAGACTTACCATGTTTTTAGAACTGTGTATTTTAGGATACAGGTCTAGACAGGTTAGTCAGAGAGCCCATTTTTCATCATGAATGGAGGCCTGTGGCGCCTATTTTTTGGTAGATTTCACCCTGCCCACACCCTCCCAGCCTCTCTCTGTGCCCCCTCTCTCTGTACCTGTGTTCCTGTGGTTAGAAAATATTTGGATTGGCCTCTTTCTGATCCAGAGATGTTACAATACGTAATCCTTTGTCAACAGAGTAGGTATAAATATAGTTAAAGAATGAAACTCTGAGCTCAGAGGCTTATCAAACTACTCCGGTGATGCAGGCGGAGTAGTAGTTATTCTTACATTTTCTGCTCTGCCAACACAAATGTAATTGACTGGTTATGGGTTCTCTAATGGGAAATGGAACTGGAGGTCATTTTGAAATAAACACTGTCATAAGGCTTTAGGGAGTTTGCTTTTCTGAAATTCGATGTTGAATTATCTCTGAAGTGTTTCCACCTAAAGTTCTCTCTTTTCATGTAAAAGTTATTAGGTTTATTTTGCACTGCTGTGGTGAGTTCTGCAAATGACATCTGTGTTTATCTAAGTTACATAAATGTGGTATCCTTCTCATTTAGTGTTAAAATCAGTAGGGATGCACCCAAATGAAAATTCTTGTCTGAAACCGAATTTAATGAAAAAGTTTGCCGAATCCCGAACAAGTAGGCTACATTCACATTTTTCCATTTATTTTGCCAATTTGTTTTTTGTTTTGTTTTGTTTTGTTTTACCATTGCATAAATTAAATAGTCAAAATGTGCTTTTACTCAGTGTTTCCTATAGGATTTGGAAAAACTATTGGGGGTGGGTCCGAGGTCTGAGAGGGTCCGGTAAAGTAAATTGCATCTGTCCATTTACTTTTAATGTACACATGTAATATGTTTTATACTTTCTGTGAATATAATCCAGTTAATCTTATTTTCACACTGTATAGACATCACTCAAGCTAAATTCATCAACTCCAACCCAGTTTGATAAATACTGTTGTATGTGGTTCTCAATTGCGCAATATGAAGAACACAGCCTCTCTTCAGGTAGGACTCTCATACTGCAACATTTGACTTTGTAAAGAGAGACACTGGCAAATAAAGACAAATAAAGTCACTAACCCGCCTGTCAGCTCGCACTGGTCCGTTTCAGTGGATTTACTGCGTCCACACTGCCGACATGTCAATGTAATTGTTCGTAAAATTTATTTAAAAGTGCTCTTTTTTGCTATTTTGCATACATTTGGTGCATCCCTAAAAATCAGCACATGTCTATCTTAATTCTGGCACCTCAAACAGGTGGTTAATGAAAAATGAAAGGTGTATAAATGTCCCCTTTGCAGTATTTTGTTTAACATTTCCCTGCAGGAAATTACATTGAGCTGCTGTATTAATAATTTTAGTTGTTGTAGGCATGTGGTGTGTTTGTAGCTAATTTAATGTTTTGCTGTCACTGGAGCATGAATTTGCTATGACTGAGAAAGCCATGTTTATTTATTTTGTAAAGAACTAAAATTACCTCTTGTCTTACCTGGTGTTGTTCTGCTTCCAGTTACAATTGCAGAAAACTCAGTATTTGCAGCTGGGACAGAACCGTGGGCAGTACTATGGAGGATCTTTGCCAAATGTAAATCAGATTGGAAGCAGCACTGTTGATATGCCTTTTCAGGTGAGGTATTATTTATATTTTCAGCAACAACTGAAATATAATATAGATGAAGAGTAATAGATTTGTGTTGAATTTTGGCAAATGAACATTACATTTGTACCAGGATTTGTTTTACAGTTATCGTCCACAGCTGCATATACAGTATATAAATATCTTTTGTGCCCATCTGTGGCTGAGTAATATCCTGCAATATTGATTCAACCTGTGGCTGCTCTATAAAAATGTTTACATTTGCTTTTTCAAACACCACCAGATCTGTGTTTGCTGGCATAAATGCTCTGCTACACAGGAAGTAACACACTTACTTTTACGTAAGCAACAAGAGCACTTTTACACGTTTAGAAAAAATAGAACAGCGTAAATATACCGACCCACAGTCTACATTAGGTGTATTTTACTATAGTATGGTGGAACACACTGTCCTCCACAGAGTGCTATGTAGGTCTGTTTCCAAAATAACACTTTTCTAAACACTGCGTCCAAACTAAGTCTTGAGAAAAAGAATTCAACCATCACTTTGAACTTAATAAACAGAGTATGCAAAAAACAGAGTGGATTTTCTGTGGGAGGATCCACAGTTTTGTGCTTGTGTTTGTTGATTAAAATAATAATGTTATGAAGCTAAAATGACAAGTTAACATTGCAATTTTCTAAATGTTTTGGGGGGGAATTGAATTACATAATAATGAATGTTATGAAAATAATTACAATATTAAAAATATAATCCTTGTTGTAATATTTATAAATAAAGTTATTATTTATATAATGTCCACACTTTTTCAGTGTAATGTCCAAACCCAAATTGTGGCAGTGCCCACTTTTAAAAACAGGTATCTAAAAACAAAAGAGAGATAATAATGCGTATAATTTTAAATCAGTAGACTCACATCCCACACATAATTTCCAGTGCTGGGAACCACACTCATTTTCCACAGTTTTTATTGGTTTTTGCTGCCACTTTTGTGATGGCAATGCTGTCTGTGTACACGAGAAAGAAAAGCAGCCCCTTTTTTCTCACATCCAAAATGCACTGGGAACAATCTCTTGTGCTATGCAGCCTAAGGTATTGAAGCTCAACACAGAGTAAAGCAATTTCTCACACTTTACTCCAATGGAAATGCATCTATCGCTGCAGCACATGAGGCTATAAAAGGTTTCTCCTATATATCTGTAAGTTTCCATTGCCATCCTTAAAAAACAAATGTATACAGTATATCTTAATGACCTGCATGTGTGGAATATATGATTCTGTGGGGACAGAGATATAAAGTTAAAGCTGACCGAGGCCCTCCCATTGACAACCCAGCAAAACTCAAGTAGAGGAAGTGCTTCTTTGATTTTGGAGGATGGTCACTACTAGTGTTTCGCTGTCAAGGCTCATTTCGCCCATGAATCTGCTGATGAATGATGGCCGAGGCAAATATTACTCAAGAAAAATTGTGGGAACAGAAAAAAATGGGCACATTCCAGATCCTCATTTTTAATTTCACAGGAACTTAACAATTTACTCTCATCATTTTTGCCCTGAGACCCATTAACATTCATCTCTGTTCTACATGCAGCACATACATACTCATTTTATGCAGGAGCTCAGAACACAGGTTTATTCTCTGTGGGCCAAGGAAAGGTTAAGAAAGGATTTAGTTTTGTTTGCATAATCAGTACGGTCCAATTCTGCAGGCTGATTTGAGAAAAAACTTCACAGTTTGATCAGTTAATTCCAATTGTTTCTGTCTTCGATTGTTAGAATTCAGGACTTGACACGAACAGATCAACGCGACACCACGGCTTGGTGGACAGAGTCTACCGGGACCGGAACCGCATCACATCACCCCACCAAAAACCCTTGTCTATTGACAAACATGGACGCCAGATATCCTTTAAAACCGTCTGTTTATTATGCTGTTTATGTGATGATGTTTATAAGTTAGATACAGTATTTTAGGAAGTCAGGTACTGTTTCATCTCTGTTGCTATTATCTATCTGAGGTCTGAATCTCATAGAAAAACTTGTGACATGGCTTTGTTGAAGGTCTGTTAAGCAGAAAGCGATCTAATTTAAACCCACATCATTTGTTTATGGTAATATTGTGATAGTAATTCAATTATTGTTTTCCCGCTTTTTCGATTTCCAAGGGGCATTATCCACGGGCACAGACCAAAATGTCTCTGGACGCAATTGGAACTCAAATTAAAGCTAAACACTAAAATGGGTTCCTGAAAACATTTCAGACATTTGACATTTGAGGAAATAGGCAACGCAGTAACAGAATCTTGATTAATATTTGATCAGCTCTGCCTAGTTTGACAGTTTGATCTGAGCTTTGTGAGCCTGGTGCGCTGTGCTGGACGGACCTAGGTGATGTGTGACTTTTCAAATCTAAACGGGTGATGCTCCTCTGTCAGTCATCGTATCAAACCCTCCCTACATTAGATGAACTGTTGTGATTGGCCCGACCAGATCCACTTTGGGTGGAAATCTGTCTGAATGGGAGAGTGGCCAGACGTGTCTGCCTGAGCAAATGAGACATGAGCTGTACAGATTTGTCTGGTTCCCAGGCTATCAATTTGGCCGATTCCTAATGATATTCTGTCTCAGTGCTTTCCTGTATTGTCTGAAAGCACCACTGTAGTTTGTTGTGCCATTAAATTGTATCTTGCAATATTGAAATATCGAAATACCACAAAACAGTATCAACAAAAACTGCAAATCTTAAGTCTTAAAGTCACATTTATTACATGACAATTAAATTGCATTGCATTAGATTTAACTAGGTCTGCCTAATAATGTGGCAGCTTGGTATAGTTATATTACATTGAAAAAACATTGATATGGAGGTAATATTTAACACCCTAGCCTTCAAGTGGATTGATATATGACATTTTAAGACAATCAAGTTTATCAGCAGGATTTTGTGCCCAAACAGGTGCTCCTTGTTTCTGCATCAATTACCAAGTAGGGTTACACATATGAGGAATTTGCTCTGGTGTTTTGGTGCTTAACTAAAAACATAGGAGGTAGAAAAATATAAGATAAAGATAGAACAAGTACTGCGGTCAAATAATCATAAATATAAAACATAAAATTGACAATAGCATATAAAAAGATAAACAAACAAAGGATACAAAAAGTACAATATAGCAGTTGTTTAAATTACAGTTTGTGGGATAGAATATAGAACATAGGATCACTCGGCTAATTGAGGTCCAAATGACTTACTTACTGATGAATTTTCTCACTTAATTTATCATAGATCATACAACTTTAGAGGCCGTATGCTGTTTTATAAGATTTATTTACTGTGGTTAAACATGTGCCTAAATGTAGCTCATGGTTGTTTCAGATATTTCTATGGCTGCAGAATCATTTCACTTGTTTTTTTTTTGCATGCTTGTAAATGACTTCAGCCTGTAATTAATTCAAGTCAAATTATGCTTGTGTTTGGCAGGAATGTCTGTAATAAGCAGCATGTACAGTGAGCCAGTAAGTATTGCAGATTAAGCCCTGACAAATATCGGACCGTGATGTGAGGCTCGCTGTTCATTCCTCCTCACTTTTATCACATGCTGATTTCTTTGAGACACCACCAGCATTTTGCTTTTTATTATACCTCCTTGTGTTTAAAGAATTCACAGAAATGAATGCAATGAATCTGCCAGCTGTGTTTTCTTAACCTGCAATCTCACATTGACAGCTGTCCATATGGCTCAGTATATCTGTCACCACCACCTGATACCAGCTGGAGGAGGTAAGACTAGGGCTAAACTTGAAACCCAGTCTCTGCATGACTCTTTATCCTAGTTGTTACTCTTTTTTTATCATAATAATTCTGACTTGTACCACACTGCTCTACGTTATTTGTATATTCATGAAGCTGTGGGGTCAGCTCAATACAAGACAAACTGGGAACATGACAAGACTTTTTAAAATCGCAAATGATTATGGAAGCATATCACATAATCACAAATTTAGCGACTTATTTTTACAGATTACTGTCATGGACAAAATGCTGCCTATAGACTTTCACCATAAGCCGTTAGAAAATATAGGATCACATTCAGATTATTCAAAATGTTATCATACTTTTTGTAGACCAGTGGAGACTCTCCATGAACCTAACCAGTGAACCAGTATGACAAATGATTGTGGTTTATGCCTTCCTTAAAGCTTGAATTGGTCTAAAATATAATTGTTTTTGTGGGGTGTACAACATTGTTGTTGAGTGATGTGTATTTTCTGTGCTTTTCAAAAAATTGTTTATTAGATTTTTCTATACAATGTGCACTGTGAATTTAATTCTTGTGCTGCAGGACAAACTCTGACTCAGCACTACACCAGAGCACATTAACTCCTGCCCAGCAGGCCTCTTTCACTGGAGGATCACAGGAGCTACAGCCAAAACGAGGTACACATTATCTCAAAGAGTTTTCATTGTAAAGTTGTTAAAGGATAATTTTCATTAAGTCAGGATACATAGGAACATGCTCAGTAACAGGATAAATAAAAATTCTACAGTAGGTTGATATAAGGGAATTCATGTATTACAATATGCTCATAAAGTGTTAAGTATAAACTGAGCTTTTCTAATTCATCAGTTCTTAACCAGACTGTTGGGGTGCCTTCCTCTTCTTAGCTGTAGTAGGTGGTGATGGCTGGGGCTGTTTTGTTGTAAGCCTGTTTGTTTTTTGTGGTATTCTGCTGCTTTCTCTTGACGGTTCAGTGGAGTGCCCTCCAATGTATGATGAAAGGGTTTTAAATCTGGCTTTGAAGGCAGAGGAGGAAAGTGACTGCAGAGAAGACAGGGTGCATCCAAGTGTCTGACGAATTTTACCATTAATGGCTGCGCGAGGCAGATTATTTTAATTTCTGTTAGCACTTTGATTGATTTTGTATAAATCTCCTTGGATACATTTTTTTAGTTTAACCTATTAAAGTCATTCTGTATTGAAGTTTTTAAAATCTTTTTACTTTATTAATGTCACACTTCATGTTATATTGTTCTTCCTTTCAATTTTTTTATTATCTTCCTCCCTTTCTTTTCTTGATCATATTTAACGAGGACATGTGGGCTGTGATTATTATAAGCTTAAACAGGCTGGACATCTGTAGACCCAAGAGACTGAGAAGATTATTATATTATTTATTTTTTCCTATTTCTCCATCTCCCCAGTTCTTCTGCTCACTGTACCAGGGGCTGAAGCAATTAAACAAGAGGTTGAGGACGATGGACAAAACCAGAACTGGGAGTGCAAAAAGGTGGAGCCTGTGCTCACATAAATGTTTTCAAATCAGTTTTTTCTGTAGTCTTCATAACACTACAGCTGTGAATTTCCCCCCCCCCCCCCCCCCCCCCCCCCCCCCCTTTAGAACATTTCAAGGTCCAAGCCCTGCAAAGTCCCTGGGATCCAGTGAGTATTTTACTGGTTCTCCTGTATAGAACTGGCCTGAGGAAATTTTTTTGTTTGTAAGTCTGGCTAAAATAATGAAAAGATGATGAATTTTAATTATGGCTGCACTGTTGTAATCTTAGTGAAGTGAAAATGGCATTAAGTGCACACAGGCAACTTAACAAATTAAGTGCATATTCACACACATCAGAAGAACATGAATAAAACATAACTTTAAATTGAAGCCATCTGAATGTAATTAAACATACTTTTCATTTACGCGCTCGACCGCCAAAGTAATAAGAGTGTGAAGCCAAGGCATTTGCAAAAGTACTGCTGGCCAAATGCATGAAGTCCAAATATCTGTGGAGTTGTTTATATTGAAAAACATTTACCAGTGTTGCTCAGTAATTCGCATAAGATATCCGGTGTTTCTGCTCCCTCAGATTGTCATGTCATTTTTCAAAGTGCATTAAGCTTGTCGTCACTGACTGAGTTCTCTACACCCGTCTGTTTTCTGCAGCATATTCCCGTCTCCGGACCAGCAGTTGACCACTTCATTAAAACCAGCAACCTACAATACTGGCGGTTCTCTTCCTGACCTGACCAACATCCAGTTTCCTCCTCCGCTGCCCACCCCGCTCGACTCAGATGAAGCCGCCTCGTTCAGCTCCTCCAACAGCACACAGACTGTGGCTAACACGCAAGGTAACACTGTCGACATATCGCAGTCTACTCACATTTAACAAAGAACTTTTCCGATTTTCCTGTAGTTATGTGCAGGATCTTAATGACTTTTCATTTCAACATTGCCAATTTCTCTACGTGTGCTTTTAAAAGACTCTTTCCTTAAGGCCGTTTTTGTGTGCTGGGTAGGAGTGAACACATCTCAGCCCGCGGTATCCATGGAAATACAGTCAGGGCAGGACGACATGGTTCCTCTCCTCCTGAACACAGGAGACTCCCACCAGCACCAGAACCTGCAGCTCTCCCCAACCTCTCCACCTCTCAGTCTCTCTCAGGTACAGCCCCGCTCTCCACCCCAACCTCAGCTCATCAATCATGTAAGCTCAATTTATTATTGAATTTTTGATTTCATTTATTTTCGACAGTTCCCATTGGATCAGGTTGACCTTTTTGTCGTGTTAGGGCGATGAGGTTATGTATGTGGTGTAAATGTTAATCATTTCCATTAGTAGGTATAAAATAACCACTTTTAATTATTATTCTATGGGTTATAAAGTTAATGGAAAATTTGTCAACTGAACAGGCTACAAATATTGGAATAAAGGCATTTCCCATAAAACATTGGAACCTCATGACTTATCTGTTGCTGTGTCCTCCCCAGGCGGCCATCAATGCTATGAACCTTGAGCAGCAGCTGTCGCAGTACACCTTTTTCAGCCAGCAGCCGTCGTCCCAGAACCACCAGAGCCAGCAAGTGAGTATCCCTCCTGCACAAAAGCTTGAGCTGCACTCACAGATTTTTTTATTGTTGGGGATTTTAGCTCAGCGAGAAGAGAACAAAATGAGTATGTACTTGGGACTCAAACACCAAGTCAGTTACAGTTTTTTAAATCAGAAGCACACGTTCGGGTTAGTACATTTAAAGACATGAAAACATACATTTGTCACAGTATAACAGGTTATATAGTGAAAATGAGTTTTGTAACTCCCTTCTGCTACGTAGCAAAGTCAGACAATATACATTAATACAGAAGCAATTATAAAAATGGTAAACAGAAATAAACTATAATCAATGGAGCAGTGCTGAGGATGAACTTGAGCTTAAAAGTCTTATAGCCTGGGGATAAAAGCTGCTCTGTCGTCTGGTGGTACGGCAGCTGAAATTTCAAACTTATCCTTCCTTTACAAGTTAGCTTTTCAGTTTTGCCACCTGCTTTCCCAGATATCCGGTCCTTCAAGTCCTTAATTCTTGCAATACTGCAATCACAATAGTTCGACTCATCCGTGAGTGATATGTAAGAATTTAAAATTTTGTCCAATTATTGCAATATTTATGCAAAAACAAAATGGTTGCATTGGAAAAAAGCTTGATTTTACATGTCACTGCTGTGAAAATAGCTCAATTTGAAACTACTGTTTTAAGTCCATGTCACGCCAGAAAATCAGCTTCCTTCCTTCCTGCAAATATATTCATTCCTACTTTAAACAAAGTTTAGCAGCAATGATTCCACGACTGTGCATTGCAGTTTTTCAGTAAAGCTATTTCAGATGCATTAATTTCAGTCGTTCATGTTAAGATCTTCTCAGTCAAATCTAAACCGCCGTCTATAGCCAGCAAATCCTTTTCAACATCCAGATGTGAGCAGATTGTGAACAAATAAGTGAAATAAACATCTGAGATAAAAACCAGACTCTCTGCTGTTAATGAAGAGGATGTGTCCCGACCTTCAAGTACTTTTTCTATTTGGATGATTTTATTAATCTGTTGAAAGTGACCATTTTCTTATGCATAAAAGTCTGTTGCTTAAATAAATTGACAGAACTAATTAATGTCAAATTACCAGCAGGACTGGACAGACCTCTGATGTGTTTCTTGTTAAGGGGTTTATTGTTGAGTTGTGGTTGAACCTGAGCAGACTCCAGTCTCTCCCTCACAGATTGTACTATGTGCAGAGTTCCCAGCAGGAAATGGAAAAATATTAGACATTTTTGTAAAAAGCAATAGCAAATATTCTCATTACAATATTCATAATTTTTCCTCAGCACTATGGAAGGTCTTCTCTGTCCTCGGACCAGCTCTTCACATCCTCAAGAAAACCCCTTTTATGGAGTTTTGCTCTGATGTACAGTAGCAGTACTTCATAAATGAATGATTCAAACAGAATTTGTTGACTTTTTTTGGGGCCTCTATGATGTTTTATTCTATTTATTAAAGTAATGTTATGTTTTCTTAATACTATTATCGATATTTGAACTTCTAATAATCATATTTGATATTTATTTTGACATAAACATGATGTAAACAACATTTGTAGACAGGATTATTCAAATCTATTTATTAGAGAGTTGTGGCAAACATATGTACAAGATGCAGTATGAAGGATATTTGACGATGATAGTTTAATGGTCAGTAACAACAGTAAGAATACATATAAGATAACAGTGAAGTTTTAACTGTAAACCACTGGAAATAAAGAAACAAAAATACAACAAAAATATATAGAACTTGAATTTAAATAATATACACATAATAATGCAGCCTATAGCTGTTTATGTACTGCTAATTAGATTCTGATATACTTCATCTGTGATAAGCCAATATTAGAGCTATAAATTGTTACTTGATGATAAGATGATGTCTGTATCTATTTATGACTCCACTCTTTATTTTATAGCAGACAGGTCTGGTTCAGCTGTCGTCCTCCGTGAACTCCTGCTCCACGTCAGACAACCAGACGTCCTCACAAAGCAACGCGACCATGGACATGAACACGGTGAGCAGTGGAAGCATGTGTGCATCAGTGTTTTAACAGTGTTGAGTTATGACAGCGACACAGTGATGGCTGGATCTCATTTCTCATTTCCTAAAATTGTGTTTTCTGGTGGCATTAGTTTGTCGGCCTCGATGATACATGCTGCCGTGTCAGAGCATTCAGACTCCGTTTCGTTGTGCACATTTGGGTGTGATATGAAGTAGAGTGCATTTATTATGGGAAGAGTTGTATAGCGATCACTAACATTAAAAAAGAAAACAAAATGTTCTGTCTATAAAGTGTATATCTTTACAGTTGAAGAATTGATTTCTTTACTTTGCCCAGAACTAAGACAAAAACTGCAAGATGTGCAAAACATCAAGGAATCTAAACGCTTTTGCAAGGCACTGCGGGTCCTTCAAATCTTGGCTCTCGCTCTACTTCTGTTGCAGTGGGAATGTGTTTGGATAAGAAAGAAATGAAGTGGCCTACATTCTCTTGGTCTCAGAGAATGTTTTATAGACGTTGCAGTGTGGGGTCAAGTGAAACATTGCGAGGAAACACAGCAGCTTAGACCAAACTTTATGTTTATTTAACCATAAATATGAAACTCATCTACACTTCTCTTGCTTATTTTGTGCATTAATTTGTTTGTAGAGATGGTTTTAGATTTTTGTAGATTTGAGGTCTGAAGCAAATACAGCTCCAGCAAGATCGTGGAAAATACCATCTTCTTTCACTTTCTTGAGAGTTCAAACAGGTCTACAATAGGAATTATTATTTCACTAGTTTATATCTGTATCTAGAGACCTTGAACTGCTTTATCACATCTCTTTCTTATGCTACCAAAATTTCTAAAGCTTATCTAACTATAGATTAGGAATGTGGTGGTTTGAACACCTGTTGGCTTTTGAGTGATGAGAGATAAAAAGTCTTGTTTGATCCACCACTAAATCTGAATTACTTAGTTTATCTGTTATTTACTATACTTTGATGTTTTTCTCTCCACAGTTATGGTCGTGATGATTTTGTGATCAGAATAGATATGTTTTTTTGTTTTGTGTGATTTTGTTGGATGAGTAAATTAAAAATAGCAGATATGACAGAACAGAACAAGAGCAGAGTTGGTTCTCTCTGATCCTCCAGTTTTACAGTATTCAGTCGCTTAGCTTAGATTCCTGGCAACATTTTCCTCTCCTAATTAATCCCCTGTAGTTTTCTCTGAGTATTATTAATGCATTGATGTGACATGTGTTACAGAGTGTACTGTTATTATTTTAATTATATTTCAGCATTAGATACTAGTATGTGGGGTCACAACCATTAAAAACAGTGAATCAATATTTTAGTGATTCCTCAGTAGGGGAACCTGCTGATCTGATAAAGGTAAACTGGAAACCTAAAGTATAGAAAAGCACCAGAGATGCAAATAACAAAGATACATAATATCCAGTATGAGCACACTGACACACGCAGACGCCAATGGAGAACATTCTCCAATGTGAATAACTCAAACGTATCCTCTTGTATCAGGCCTCCTCCCTCCAACAGTACCGCAGTAGGGTCGGATCCTCTGCCAATCAATCTCCAACCTCCCCCGTCTCCAATCAAGGCTTCTCACCTGGAGGCTCGCCTCAAGTAAGGGCGTGTGAACCAGTGAGCTGCTGGCTCGCTCTGTATAAACACATTGTAGTTCTGTGGTTAGCATTGCTGAGTAGGACTCTGTGGCTGCCCCACCCCCTACAGCTGCTTGTATTGTGTTGACATTAGCAGATCTGGGCAAAAAGTAAGTTAAGTATGTCGGTTTATTTTAAGCACTTGAGCAAGACAAATCAGGTTATTATATTTTCCTATTTAAGTTAGTTGAATAGTTATTTGTTCAATTATTAGCTTGGTCACTTTGCTTCTATAAATAAGGGGGAAAAAGGACAAAAATCGCAGTAATACAAGGATCTTCTGATATTGATTTGCGTTACAGTTGACCCTTTTCACTGCTGGTATTTTGAATTCACAGGTGTTTTTCAGTGGACGTTTCGCAACATACACAGCACCATAATTAATGTTGTTAATTACACCTGTGGTTTTCATGCCATGATACGACTAAAGGAAGTCAAACCAAACACAACAAAAACAACTTTGTAATACTCAGCATATATTAGTTTACTGTTTTAAAAAACAAAAAATGTCATAATATGATCACAGTAATGGGTGGTGACATTAACTACTGATATGTGAAGCCTACGTAGTCCCTGTTTTGCCCAGATCTGACCTCCACTCTCTTGAAACACTCCGTGTCATTGATGTGTTGTTATGTAGCCGTGTCCCTGACCTTCCTTCTCTGCTGCTTTTGTGGTATTTTCGTTGCATCTCTACCGTTTCCTCCCCAGTCTTGCTATATAAGACTCTGTACTGGAGTGTTGTATTTTTTTAACTGTTCATCAGATCTTTGTGTTTATTGTGGTTTTGGATTTTGGATTTGAGGTAGCATGGCAGGGGAGATGGTAATCCCCCCTGGAAGCTTTTTTGTGGAGAAGCTGCTAATCATTCCCATGGTTGAATCTCAACAAACTGAACCTTGCTTGCAGGGTGGTGGTGCTTTAAGATAAACTAAACGCACCCAAGGTAAACATAGCTCAGGGCTTTTAATCTGTGTCAGACTCAGTATAAGCATTTGAGATTTGTAAATCGTTGACTGATTTAACCTCCCTTAATAAAACCTTAAATGACATGTTTAAATGTATATTTTGTAGAGTATTTTTCAGTACTGAAAACATAAAAAGCCTTGCTTCTGTCTCTTCTGCTTTGAGATGCCGTGAAAGAGATGTGTGGCAGGTGACGGTGACAACGCTGTGCGTATGCATATCTACATGTTTGTCCTGCTGTTTGCTCACCCAACTCAATTGTCTCCCAAGCTGAAGTGGCTCACTCGTAGTCCTGAGGTTATCCACCGGCTAAACCACAACTGACAAGCTGTGTGCTCTATTATACTGCTCTGCCCTGCGGGGACATCTGCAGCACACACAGATAATTTAGTTTCGAACTAGGAGGAGCACGGGCTGAGAATATGATCCAATTACTTATACATTAAGAGGCCTCGATGAAATAGGAGAATCTCTGTTGCTGCTTCAATGAGGACATTCAAATGAGAAACTTCAAGCGCATTAGCTGGCACTGTATGAGTCTGTGGAGGGAGAATAAAGTCACAAAGGGCATCATATTTTCAATGATTCCTTTTATTTCATATCAATCTCATTCCATTTGGTCCATGTAAATTAAAACACCAAGGCCAGAAGGCAGCAGAGGATTGAGCTGCCTTATGTCCTCATCTTTAGCTGACTGATTTTTGACATTTTGCTTCCATCTATCAGTACATGGTGTATACTCACTTTTGGGATAATGGTATATTTAATGGTTCTTATACATGCAGTTAAACAAGTCCCCCAATTTATTTATTTGTTTGTTTGCTTAATCATTCATTTTGTAGTGAGTCCGTTGATTTTGTTACTTATTATGCACCAAAAATGTATCTTTTTATTTTTTGCAGGTTTTCAATTATTTCCCTTCAATTTTAAGATGTTCTGGAGAAAAGTACTGCCACTGCGGTGTCTTTTAAGTAGTTCCCTTTATGAAATATTCATAATTTCTTGTGATAGTGGATGTACAGTATGCCTACTACATCTGTACATCAAAGCAAACGCTGTAAGATTGCAGATTTCTTGCCTTTTGTGTCTGTGTCTTGCTCTAAACAGCCATTGAGAATGAAGTAGTTTCTTCTTAATTATTCTTTAGTACATGCTTGTTTATTGCGTCTTCTGTGTGTCCCATCCCTTGAACTGTCAGTGCACTTTTAAGCTATGTTTGAGTTAGCAAATCGTTAATGAGTGCTAAGCAGTCTGTCTCTTCTCTGCAATAAATACACAAATATTGTAACATACACGTACAGAACGCTGGATGCATTAGCATACATGAACTGGTTGTGAATTAGTTACTCTGAAGAATGACATTTCCAAATGTTGTACGGTGATATTAAGCACTTTGCTGCTTACAGTGTTGTTGCTGCTTTGACTGTGTCCTTTTCATACTCCACATTTTATGTTAAATGTGTAACTTCTGCAGTCTGGGCGAAGAATATTCACAGTTGATGGTCCGCACTAGGAGTTTTTACCAAAGGCTAAATAATCTGATTTGGCCTGTTTGTTGTTGCAGCATAACTCCATACTGGGTAGCGTGTTTGCAGACTTCTACGACCAGCAGCTCCCGTCCATTCAGGCCAGTGCACTCTCACAACAGGTCAGGCTAAAGCCTACATGTCCGTATGCAGTTCTGCTTTTCCCCCTGCTTTTGCTTTAGAGCCGTTATGTTGGATACAACAGCAGCCGTTTTGATATTTATGTCTCTGTTGTGATTGCCAGTTGGAGCAGTTCAATATGATTGAAACCCCCATCAGCTCTGGTGGCCTGTATAACCAGACCTCCACCCTCAACTACTCCCAGGCACTCATGATGGGTTTGACCGGTGGCCATTGCAACCTTCAGGACTCGCAGCAGCTGAGCTACAGTAGCCATGGCAACATCCCCAACATCATTCTCACAGGTGCCTCTTCGACACATCCTATGCCTCACTCAAGTCTATGCACCTCATATTAGCTAGTATTATGGATGGGTATCATTACTCGATACCTTTATGGTATTGACTGAAACAGCGCAGTATCGAGGAGAATTGAAACGTCTCCAGTCAAACCAGTACTTCAATCGATACTTTTTGTAACCAGATCGCGGCAAAAAATTACTATTTGTATGGTTTTGCTTGCAGCCAAACACGCAAGCAACACAACGAAAGACAGAGAAGTGCACATCTTTTTTCCTCATGTGCCTGCACCATAAACTGTATAAAAAAGGCCAAGTCCATGCGTGATTTTAACAGCGGCCCGCCTTCGGCTGCGGTCTCAAATGTGTTCGTCACTGTTGCAAGTTTGTCACCACAAGCTTGGCTTTCCGTTGGTTTCATCTTCTGGTATCATTTAACACTTCTCTGTACATTTTTGTTTGCTATTCACATCACTTGTCACCAATCGATCTCTGCGTTCCATCACATCAATTCTATGCTTTTACTCATGGAGCCTCTGGCTGCAACTGCAGCTGCGGCTGCTTCAGATGTAGTTGGTGTGATCAGCTGGACGTGCAGCCTCCCTTTTCCTCTGTTTGCTTCTTTAAAGTCTTTAGTGTAGTTTAGTGACTTGTATAAACAGACTCCTATCTCGTTTTATACTTGTGGCTGTCGTTTTGGAGGTTTGCGACTCACCAATAAAGGAAAAAGCACTCGTGTAGATCTTTCAATTCAGTTTATTGATCGAAAGTTAATAATTAATTTTCCGTCGTTTACTTTCAACACACGTATCAAAAATTTACCTTAAATTAGTTTCCCACAACTTATTTGGTCACTAAACTATTTCACTCCTCATCAGTAATTCAAAATAAAATAATTTACTACCCGTGAGGATGAACTTTTTAGGATGAGGAGCGATCTGATACAATTTCCCAATACTTTTATGTAACTGTTATTTGAAACAAGAAAAAAATTTAAATTAAATAGATAGCCTTAACAACAATAAAAATAATAATAGGCTGCCAATCAACTACTATGGCTTCAACAGGTGGCATTTTATGCAAGGTATCGAATGCTCTATTGTTATCGGTATGACTTTAAGGGTACTGGTTTTGGTACTGGTATCGTAAAATTTTAAACGATACCCAACCCTAGTATGTCTTGGTACTGAATTGACAAAAGCTGAACATTATAAGCATCACACAGATATGATTCAAGGCAAGGCTCCTATAAAGCATCATATTAGGCCGGTAAATTGCCTGACATTGTTGTTAATCCGCCAATTATGCAATGAGTGAATAACAGAGTTGAAGGCCATCTCTAAATCACTGTGGCAGGGTGAGCTCTGAATAACTGGAACACGCTGGCATACATATCCCACACATGAGAGTTGGCTGCAAAAACAGTTATTTTCCAAATGTACAGAAACTGCATGTGTGCCTTGCTGACAGAGCTTTCAATCAATCCACAATTTCAAACACCTTCCAAAGAAGACTAACAATAAGAAATCCAGTATGAAAACAATTTTGGTGGTGGTAAATGTATATGGGTGGGGCTGTCAAATTTATCATGAGTGACAGTTACAGCAGCAATAAATGCTGCTTAAATTTATAACTTAAAGTCTTCCATATCTAGTGATAAACCTCTTAAAAATGTTTAATTTTTAATTTAACAGGATTTTACATCCCAACTATGTTTTCCATTCAGTTGTCTTGTTGTGTTGAAAATTAGCAGTGTCTGTTGTTAACAGTCTCTTTACTGAAATGTGCAATTAAGATGTCAAGATGTCAAGCCTCTTACAGCAAGTTATTATCAAATTATAACCCAGACTTCTTGTTCTTGCTGCCATTGAATTCTCTTCTAATTTTAATCAGAGAGCCTTTCCTCTCCCCCATAAAAACCTCACAGAGAGAAATATCCGCCTACAAATGCCTTTAACTACTAACCTTTTTTATTTTTTATTTTGCGGTCTTGCTTCTGCTCAGTGAGTGGAGAGTCTCCCCCAAGCCTGCCTAAGGACCTGACTGGCTCGCTGTCCACAGATGTCAGCTTTGATATAGACTCCCACTTCCCACTGGATGATCTGAAAATCGACCCACTGACGCTGGATGGCCTGCACATGCTCAATGACCCGGACATGGTCCTTGCTGACCCCGCCACAGAGGACGCATTTCGCCTCGACCGTCTCTAACCGCTGCCCGCGCACAGGTGCAAGAGGAGCAGATTTCTGGAGCGTGCAGGTTGAGGCCTCGTCAGGGCAGAGCATCAATTCCACACCAACCAACCCAATCAAAACCCTACGAGAGAACTTTTAAAAGAAACATTATTGGAGGAAAATGCATTGAAATTTATCTGAAGACTGCTGCCGGCCTCCCTTCTCTTCAGAACCAGAAAGATGGCTTACGACTGATGACATTCAAGTTATGGTATGAGTGATTTTCATGGTTCTGTCACTACTTTTAACAAATTTTGATTTATTTTAGATGCTTAGATTTCATTTGAGGGAGCTTGATGAAACTACTGTGGCAGAAGGAGCCTGGTCTCTCATTCTCCATCAGTGACTGACTCAACCATGTCTGCAGAGCAAATCTACAGTATACCTATTGATTTGTTAACATAGAGTAGCTTGATGGCTCAGAGGAAATACCTTTAAACTCCCTCTGTGCCAAACGGGTTGTTCTTATTAGAACATTCATTCATTCAACATGTAGTGCTAATCCCTGCGTGGCCTGGTTTGATTTTCCCCAAATTTCATCTCAAGACTTGAGTGACGATGAATCATTATTTTGCCACCTAAGTTGTTTTTAGGAAATGCTGAATTTTGATTTTACCATAGTAAATAGCAGTCATCAGTTATGCATGAAATCGCAAATCACTGTGCATACTTGTTTTGCCTTAATAGCTTGACATTTTGGTTTTCATGCAAAGATGACTATTATGTAAATGAGGAAAAAATGTTTTAATTGTCAAGTAATTTTTTTACTGTTTTACAGGTGGTTTGGCCTACATAATTCACAATTGCATTACTGTAGTTGTATTTTTGAGGTGTGCCGATATCCATTTCGTCAACCATTGTCACTACCATGTCACTTTTCATATTCATTTACCACTCAGCTCTAAATGGATACATGAGTTGTTTGTTATGAAGTAGACGTTTACAGGTTTGTTTTGTTATATATTTTACATGTAAAGAATGTGACAAGATTTTGCGTAATGGTATCTATGCAAAACTAAAGCGTTTGATTTAGGACTGTACCACGGAACTGATAAGATGAACCCTTATAAAAGGAAACCAATGTGCAACATTCTTATAGAATGCACAGCGATGGTGCCATGTTATATTTATTTAGATATTTTTGAAACTCTTCACATTTTTCTTTCAGACTAGTATGGTGTAGAGAGAGAAAAAAAGGCTCAGTGAGGATGGCATATGAAAGAAACTCTCCTGGATTACTCCCAAAGATGTGACCTCAGTGTAGTTGAAATATATATATTTTTCCAGACAATTGAACTGCCTCTATACTAGAACAGCATTGTTGATTCAATGAGAATGTATTTAGGTCACATCTGTACAGTTGTTTTGTTGCCACCTTGTCATCCTCATTGCCTCTCATATCTAGCTTTTATGTACTGTAGGACCAAATATATTTAACCTGTTCATTTTTCTTCCTACGAAGGAGACATGGCATACTGTTTTAAGTTTTATATATCTTTGTTTCCTTTGCACTACAGTGACTCTGCATATCAGTTTCCTTGTCATGCCCGTGTTGTCTGCACCCTTTATCGATTTGTTCCATGTCTCTCCGGTGTTCAGTTCAGCATTTATGTGGCTGTGAAAAGGAATCCTCTGTGAAGTCAGTGTGTTACTTTGAGTGGTCCATTGGATAACTGTGTCCCATATCTCATAGCGCACTTTATGCATTAATTTAAAACACTGAATTATGAGCGTTTATATACCAAACTCCCCTGTGACTGTTATGTGCACTGGACCTGTTTGCCCTGTCTTTGATTAAACTTGCCTTCTTGTAAAGAAAAAAAAAAAGAAAAGACGTGAAAAAAAAGCTAAATTAAATTATAGTTATTTTTGAAAAGTCATATATTGATAGTCTATTTAAAAGAGCTGTTTTTACTTAATCAGTGAGTATTTTGTTAGCTGTCTACTGTTAATGCAGTTTTTCCTACATTTAGGAAAACATTTGTATTTTGGGACAGTGGTGATCAGAGGTGTGTCGGTCATGTTCCTGTGCTGCAGCTCTTTCTGCTACTGATAGCAGGTTTAAGAAAATAGAAATGTATTAATTTAGAAAAATAATATAATTTATCATTGATTAGCAAACTGAGAGTTTATTATAAAAAACGGTGCAGTTACAGTGTGATTTGTCAGATGAGTACATTTGAAATTTGCAGGGCGCATTATCACAATACTGTATCAGATGGGATTAACCAATCCAAGTATTTTATGGAATTTATATTGGAATTCAGTCCAGGTATGAATATTATTAAAATGAATATATATAAGTTAATTTATAGGACACTATATAGCCATTTCCCATCAATATTCCACACTATGAAAAAGGCTATTCTGTAGTTACAACATTATGTCTGTTGATGTGTGACAAGGTCTTCCTGTGCCCACACATTTCACCATTATTCTCACATAATGTACATCAAAAAATGTTCTGACAAATGTTATCGAGTCAGTTGAAATGAAGTTGTTAAGCCCCACCCAACCCTTTTAAAAAATACTCTGTTTCGGATGCATCATGTTTCTGAAGAGTGATGCAGATTTTTCTTTTTCTTTTTTTAATAATGTTGTGACTGCATGAATCTCTGGACTTTTTTTCCCCGTTCATGGCTTGGGTTTTATTTCCTTTGAAGGCTGGGGTCAGCTTTGTTTGTCTAAGAGTTTTGTTCTTCTTGTTAGGTAATCTTGTCCTTTGTCTCTTTTTAATTCAGCGTCATATGTAGGTTATGTATCTGCTAAGTGAAGCCTAAAAGCGTCAGATATATGGTAATCAGCCTTTTATGCACATGTAGAAGCTGTTGTTTGGTACTATGTTTTACACTGCAATATACAGTATGTGCTTATTTTCTGTGCAACCCCCGACAAAGTTTTTAGTATGTCATGGTAAATCTAGACTAGCTTTGTATATTACTGTATGGTAGGAACAATGTTTTTGTGCTCTATGTGATATGATGTCAAAGTGAGAAAATGCACTGAGAAATACTGTGCTGCAATATGTCATTGTGGCTTGATATTCTCTGCTGGGCCTCAGACTTTATAGTCAGCCTGACATCTGTGTAGGTCCATTTTCTGTTTTCTTTCAACTTTTTTTGTGCACATGTAGATAGCGCTGACTTATGTGTCGCCTGTTACTGACACCTTTTTTATGCATCAATGTTCAGGTATCCATTGGTATTATACATTGGTGTTTACAGTGACAAGAGTTTACAACAGAGCAATGTTTGTTTTTCTCTCCTTAAACATGTTTCAGCTTTGTTAATTACAGTATCTGGAATAACAGACTATATATGAACCACTTGCAGTGTAGAAAACCAAAATTATCTTGCTATTTAAATTTAACAGTGTATCAGTAATATAACTTGAATTGTATAACAAACATTTCAATAGTATGACCATAATGAACTATCATAACTAACTCATGAGTTATATAAATTAATTATATTTGCTTTGGACTTCATTTGTATGTATTTCAAGGCCCTGGAAGCACTTTAATTTACAGACTTTTGCTCTGCAGAAATTCTCCTTCCTATGTACTTGCCATGAGCAGCAACATGCCATCAGAAGATTATTTCAACAGAATAAGTATTATTTTGATTTTGTTGAATTTCATTTTATAGCAAATCTGGTATCAGTTAACCTTCTCTTTCTTCTTGTGCAAAATCAACAGTTGAACCAAAAAGCCAAAGCTTCAAAACAGCCATAAATGAGAGAATGTTTAGACATTTATCCTTCCGTTGGTTGAAACACACTCGATTTTTTCCCCCAAATATTTTATTGGGGTACAAATTGCTTCATATATAAACTATGAACTAAAGAATGCATTATTTACATTGAACATGATTACTGAAATTCTACCTTGACATGTTGTATTTTGCGTTAAATTAAATATTTAGTTTTGCCTATGTTTTATGAATCTGCAGTCAAACACTATTTTGTAGTGAATATAATTATATACATCTTGTCTGAGAAATAACATAGATATACAGTAAGAAATAGCTTAAGAAATACACATACTGTACAGTCTATGTATGAGATATGTAGATTGACTTTTTGTGATGCAACATGTTAAAAACAAACTGAATCAGGACGATGAAATGGAGTCATAGTCGTGTACAGTCACTCAGTGGGTTTCCCACATCTATGAATCCTTTGTGTGCATTTTGAGGACAGCCCACTGCTGGTTCAAGCCTCATACAATGGCAGCTAAATTGTTATATAATGTATTTTGTTTCTGAGTACAGTGATACTATTACACTGCACATGCATTTTACTGCCGTAAAGGGGTGCATTATGCTCCTGTAGTACACTCACAGCAACAGGAAACATTATGCTCATAGAATATGCAAAGTCTAGCATTCTGCAGCACAGCTTGGCAAGATGGTACTTTTTTGAGCTAACCCTTTAAAAATTACTGGTTCAAACCTTGTTCCTCATATTATGTTTTCTATTTTAACTATCAAATTGGACCAAAAGAAACCAAGTATGGCTGTAAATGTGTGCTATATTAAAGATGAAATACGCTTCTGTTTGAACTGTACCTGATGTATTTTTCTTGTGCGAAGGCTTCTGTATTTGTATCTTTGCATTATTATTTGTAAATGAAATTAAATATATCTGAATAAGCCAAAGACGACTAATCTTATTTTTTCTCATTAGGTGGACTACAAAAAGCACTAGAAAACTAAGAACTAAAGCAGAAGTTACATGACGATCACAGCCCCCATAACTGGCATAACTTAGACTTTCTCACCCACTCTGCAGATTCCCACCCAGTGTTTGCCCTGCTCCGCTCCCACTCTGTCCACACTGACAATTTTAATGAGCTGACTCGACATTTTGCATGTGGGATGGGTTGATGAGCCTCAAGAATTACTTTTTAAATGAGCAAAATATTTGAAAAATATATTTCTCTGTTTGCAGATTTTTTGCCAAACTCCTTTCAGTTTGGTGGCTCCAATTTAAAATGCTGAATTCCGGAGCACCACCATCACCAATGCCCTCAAATGGCTCACAAGTGTCTTAAAACCAATCTGGTCCAGTGATGCAGCATCCTGACTTGCTCCCTGCTTGATCTCCTGTTCTAGTGATCAAGCCCATCTCTTTTAGAAACTACAAGGCTCCATCTGCTGGTGAAATGCTGCAATATAAACTCATCAATATTGATCAATCGAATAACTGCCATGTTGTGTGGTAAACACAGGGTGGGGTAAGTGTAAGTTAATGTTCTAAATGTAACATGGATGTATGAGAGATTTTGCAGGCTGTGTGTGTGGTTGGTTACTGATGCAATAATGGGAAATAAACCATAATTAAAGTTGGTCTAAAAATGTACAATAACTCAACAGATTGTGATACGATTCCCTCCTCTAGGACAAGGGAAAGTGAAACCTGTAGGCCTCTAACTGATAGATGACTGAAGTGATATTTTGTATGTTAGTATTTTTTCTCTTTAGTTTGGCATGTGACCTAAGTGTTTTTTTGTTACTTTTGAGGATGGTACAACTGAAAAAAGTAGTTGATTCAAGGATTAGTTTATTAACAGAAAATGAATCATCAACCATGTTGATTATTGAGGAAGTTATTTATCAAGCAGAAATGCTTATATTTATCTGGTTCTAGCTTCTCAAATGTGACGATTTCTGGTAGTTTTCACTATTTTATGTCACTGTAAATTAAATACCTTTGGCTTTTGAAATTGTGATCAGAACAACAAGTCACAAAACAAGTAATTTGTTACCATGGGCCATGAGAAACTGTGATAGACGTTTTTCATCACATTTGACATTTTACAGACTAAATGATAATTTAATAGTAATTTAAATAGACTTACAGGGCCGAATTAATTAGTAATTAAAGTAATGCTGCCAACACATTTCTTCAGATTATCATTTTGTTTTAATTTAAGGTTCATTTCACAGGCTGAATAAAATTCTGTTACCTGCCACTGATTCACTGTATATTATAATAGATCAGGTGCACATTCAGAAAGAAGCATCCATGGGTATAACCGGGATTGCACCGGCTCTGATGCAGGTGTACGGCAGGGATGTTTACTTGGATACGTGCAAACGTCAAAGCGCACACATCGTATCCCAGCATGCAGCAGGAGGCCGTTGAGAGATCCACCAGCTGGTAGTGAGTTGCTAGAGCGCCGAGCAGGCAGCAGTCAATGGTCAACACAGCACACACATTTCCTGCTCCATGTGAGAAACACTGAGCAGTCTACCTTACGGGCGACAGAAAAATATGCTGTTCGGACGCCCGACGTGGTACCGCAGCGGCTTTTGAGTCATCATTGTCACCCGGTTTTCATTTTGGAGGATTCCTCCCTCCATCCTCCGGATCGCACAGAACAGGCAATGACAACGGTCTCAGCAACCCCGCAGCAGATGAGGGACCGGCTGCTGCAGGCCATCGACAGTCAGAGCAATGTGAGTGAAGCTAGCAGGCTAGGTTAGCTAACCTTAGCTTGTTTACCTGCACTCCCGACAACCTCGGCAAAGCATTTCAGCCAACAGCTGTCACTTAACTGTTTCATTGTATTTAAAAATGCACGATTTGCGATTTGAGTTGGCACTGACGTGTCGAATGACTGCGAAATATGGAGAGACACCGAGCTCTTGATTTGACAGCTTGCAAGCTAACTTAGCAGAAGCGCTGCCCTGGTTAGACACTAGTCTGGCGTTGGCTGGTTTATATAGCATGCTAGCTGCTAGCCTAGCCGTAACACCAAAGCGGGGTTATGGTATTGGACTGCTTGGGGGAATATAATGCATACATGTGCCCTAGAAAATTTGTATTTAACTGAGACATTATCTGTACGTTGTACTGATTGGCCAGACTTTCGTTGTAGACCGTTTACGCTGTTACCGAAGTGTGGGAGGTAGCTAGCTAACTCTTAGCTTGATTAGCTACGTTTTAGGAAATAGTCGGACCCGTTGCCAAGTTAGTTAAATGCTAGCGGTAGCCAAATCAGCTAACAGGTAAAAGTCTGTCGACACTCAAAACGCTTCTAGACTTTCTCGAGAAAGAAACTCGCTCAAATTAAAGTTTATGACTTTTTCCTCAAGTTTTTGCTGTAAACTCACACTTTTGTTAAAATGTTTGCATTGGTTGAGTTTTTTGGAGTTGACACTTAATCTCCACTTTTCAACGTCGATGTGAAGTAGACAGAAAAGCTAATAATTCCAAAGCTTACTTCTAAACTAACTTGACCCGCACTCCCCCACAGGTTGCAGGCATGATTTGTTTTTTTCCGAAATACTGGAGTGTTCCTAGCCGTCACATTAGGTGGATTGGTTAATTTCGTCAGTCAGTCATTTGCATTGTCATCTATTTCACCACGACTGTGATTTCGAAGTGCTCATGTAACAGTGACTCCCACTGTTATTTTCTAGTAGTGGTGAGGAGGATAATACTTAGGATAATACTAAATATTTCCTTTTTAAGCAAGTAATGAAAAATGTTTGATTCCTCCCTGCAGATATGCAATATGGTGGCTGTATTGGAGGTAATTTCCGGTCTTGAAAAGTATCCAATCACCAAAGAAGCACTTGAGGTAAGACAGTTGACTATATGTGAACTTTTAAGCCATGTAGAAATTGTGTATTGTCATGTAGAAATTTGTTTCTAACTTTCACCCACATTATTTATGTAGGAAACCCGACTAGGAAAATTGATCAATGATGTAAGGAAGAAGACCAAGGATGAAGACCTTGCCAAGCGTGCTAAGAAACTCTTAAGGAACTGGCAAAAGCTAATTGAACCTGGGCCAGTTGTGGTTACGAGTGTTCCTGGGTCTACCAATGGCAGTTCTCATCCCTGCAGGACAGATGCCTCTTCTCCTGATATTTCTGTGTCAGGGAAGGGTGTCCCTGAAGTCAAAATCAGAAACGATGTTCACAACACATACTCACCAAAAGCTGAGAAATCAAGCAGCCGCAAGCGCCGAGCAGAGCACAGAGACAGTGGAGTGCACTTACCCGAAAAAATTTCCAAGCTGTCTTCATATGATAACGCTGTTTCACCACCACCCACCAATGGGATCGCAGGCAGTCCTGATGTCCTGCCTGACCAGCAAGTAGTCCTGTCTCCTGACAGATCTCGGATAGAGCACCTTGATAATGATAAAATCAGCAGAATACCGGTTAATGCTGTCAAGCCTCGTCCCAGCTCCCCTGGAGTAGCCAAACTACCTAGCACTTCCTCTATGATCAAGGTTGCTGTGATGCAGCAACAGGCCAGATTGGATGAAGGGGGAGGTGGTGGGGGGTATTATCAAGCCAAAAGTCCACGTGCCCTCACCACGAGTCCAAGGAGCGTGAAGCAAGACACACTGACCAAGCGCTCTTCAGCATATGCACCGAAAGGAACACCTATCCCAAGTCCTTCCTCTAGGGACTCTCCCTTGTCTTTGTCCCAGCCTGTATCTTCCCCAGCCCAAGCATCCTATGCTGACAAGCTGCCACATTCTTCTCATAGGTCTTCAATGCACTGGGCCAGTTCGTCAGAAGTCCACTCTCATTGCGCACCGCAAGACATATCTGCAACACTGGAATCCCCATCAGTCTCCCCGTCACCTTCTCATCCCCAGCACAACTCAGAACTACACAGACTGACATCTGAGGGAGCCATGTCTGTGTCTGATGACACAGACGGGACAACAGTCCCAAACTCGGAGCATAAAAGGAGGAAGTATAGGTCAAGAGACTACTCTGTCAACCTAGATGGCCAGAAAATAGAGGACACGACCAAGCCTGTACGGTTAAAAGAACGCAGATTAACATTTGATCCTGTCACAGGTCAGATCAAACCTCTGGTACATAAAGAGCCTTCTCAAACAGATGAAGTCCCTATCCCTGACCCTGCTGAGTCTAGGCAGAGAACTGAAAGCACTGTACAGCAGCCCGCTGCCCCAGCCCAGAAACCTGTCCCTGTCCCTATGCCTGCCCCAGCACCTGCCCCGGGTCCTAGCCCCAACCCTTTTCTTCAAACAAACTGGAAGGAGCTGTCCAGAAATGAAATCATCCAGTCGTACTTGAACCTTCAGAGCAATGTGCTCACCTCTTCAGGGGTCCAGGCCCCTAGTGCACACTTTTTCATGTCAGAGTATCTGAAAAGGGAAGAACAGGAGATCAAGGAGTCACGGAAGATACATGTTCTGCAGTCAGACAACTCTGTAGGGGCTTTATCGGGCGTGAGCCGGGAGGTGACGGACGAGGACCTGGACAGGATACACACACAGCACTGGCCGGGGGTGAACGGTTGTTTTGACACCAAGGGCACCTGGTATGATTGGACAGAGTGCATATCATTGGACCCTCATGGGGATGAAAGCAAATTGAACATCCTGCCATATGTCTGCCTAGACTGAGGGGTTTGGGAAGATTGCTGTCCTTTTCCACTCCTTTCTTTGTCTCCCTGCAGAGACGTTGTGATTTTGTTTGTCCACTGTGAGTTCGGCAAATTCCAGGCCTGCTAAACCCCCCCCTGTCCCCCCGCCTCTTCCTCTTTCTGTGATAATCTGTTGAGATTTTGATATAAAAAAAGACTAAATATTAAAAAAAATCTAGTTGAGTTTGTAATACCAAGGGCTGTTTCTGATTTATTTTTCAAAATGAAAGCCACAGGAATGATGAGGCCCTAGTTGCAGAGTGCTGCTAATAACAATAAAGGCAAGAAAGAGAGGACAGAATTATCCCAGACAACTGGAAATGGTGTTGTGATGTGAATTTTTCATGTTCTGAATCGTACCTCTATTTCAGCCTCACTGGGATGATACTGTTTTCTTTCTTTTTTTACCTTCCAATGAGGATTTACTATCTCGGGTTAAATTTGGGGGAAGGCTGGGGTTTAGCCGTCCTGTCTTGACCGCCATATTGGTGCCCAGAAAGGTGTTAAGAGTGCATTTAGCACAGGTAGAGCTGAACATGTCCAGAGTGTGAAATGCTGGAGCATATTTGGCAGTTACAAGAAGCTTTATGTGAGATATAAAGAGTAAATTATAAATTTCTTATCATGTATACATATATTTATTTTGACCATTTCATTTCTGACGTTCATCCAGACAGATGCTCAAAAACGTATAGAACTATTTTTCTTTCTTTCTGTTTGCATTACAATGTTGTCAGCCTACTCTTCTATGTCAAAGGGGCATACCGATGTTTTTTGCATGGTCTTTCTTTATGATTGGCTACTGCTTTTGGTCATTAACATTCCATACTCCACCCTTCACCCACCTATGCTCTCTCCTGTCTGATCACGTCGCTCCTATATGTCCGTGTGATCTCAACTCTCAAGAAGACATGTATTCTGAAACATCACTTGATTTCCAAATGGTTTCATTAAAATTGTGTGGCACTAATTTGAAATGAAGTCAGATAAAGTGGGAAAATAAAACTCACCATACACTAATTCTTTCCCAAGCCTAAAATATTAGAGAATGTCAAATCACATGGTGCTTATCAATAATTGCATTTTCGAGATAAAAACAAGGACATGTTTAAATGCTGGGACTTGGTTTCCATTCCGTGAGATATTGTTGGCCTTCTGGACTTTCTTCACACTATTTTGCTGAGTGAAACAGCCTCAGTTGAATGTACAGGAGTGAGACCTCTTGTGCACTTGTACAGAAGTTGCTAACTTGGTCATTTCATCACTGACTTTAATTGAAGTGTGAATAGTGACTGATTATGTGCCCGTAGTGTATTCAGACACATTCAAATGTTTTTGCAGCTACTTTCAAGAGTACATTTAGGATGCTGTTAGAGGTAACATTTCTGTAGCTTCCATTTATAAGTACAGCAAATGTAAAAGGAAGAGAGAGAAGGCTGTGTGGATCAGATGTTGGCATTCTCCATGTTACAAGTAATACTAAATCTTGATTTCCCTTTATACTCAGTAACTACCACCCCCCCCCCATAACTTATATTGAGATGGGCTTCTGTGTAGCCTCTCTGTCCATACATTCTTTCAGTCATTCATCCCTACCAATGTGCCTTGGTAAATGGTAAACCCGGATTTGATCCCGCATAAAAACGCGCCTGTCTGCGGAGCTGGGTTTATGTGCAAGAATTCCAAACCCCGCGATCAATACGACGCTGGTATATGCACCATTGCCCTTTTTGTACACACTGATCTAGCGAGGGTGAAGCTGCAGACAATGAGAAACTGCACAACAACACAGCTGGCAATAAAGGAAAGTGCTACAACTGGTTGATAAGAATCTGTTTTCTGGAGTTTTGACTGGGGCATCTTTATTTGTTCAGTGTTTAACATCTCTCGATTGTTTGAAAAATAAAATGATCTAAATCTTCAACTCGGTCAACTGACTTGTGGGTCTTTTACAGTGCCATTGTGTTTAAACTGCCATATTGAATATTTTGCGCAGTTGAAAGTCTGTCTGAGCTCTGTACACTTTTAACCTTTTGGTTTTGACTTTGCATTAAGCTGTAATTTGTTGTACTTACCCAGTACAGCCATGCGGGGGTGCACATTGTCTATTTGTCTCCTTTGTTTGGATCAGAATGTGATGCAAGGGTGGGATTGTATGAGTAATTTCAGTTCATTGGGAATTAATTGATCAGGCTTGTAATTTTATTAGGCCAGCAAAGAATATATGACCCTCTATTTTTAAATAAAAGATTTAAGCGTGAGATTGTGCTTCTTCAGCGGAAGCCATGAAATATCCTTGTGTGTACAAAAGTGACGTTTTTATTTGCTCTGTTATCCTCAACATATGGGCCCCTACATGTTTGATAGACTCAGGGGTATCACAGCTACGTCACTCCCTGCCATGACTCAGTGAGCTGACGTAATCACATCACAGATATCAGGCTGACTAATTGTCCTACTCCCCCAGACGTGTTTACTCTCAGACTCTGAATCAGTCCTCTGCACACCTGTTTGACGTAATTGCCTGCCACATGTACCCTTAGAAATACAGCTGTATTTATGGACTGACGCTGTCAGAAAGTGAGGAGAGACATCTGGGTTGAAGTTGTGCAACTCACTGAAATCTGCCGATGTTGTGATTGGTTGAAATTAGGTCTTCTTGTAATTATTGATTAATATGCTGGTGATTTTCTTGATAAATCGATAAATTGTTTAGTCTTTAAGATGTCAGAAAATTGCCCCATATGATTTTGCTTTTTTTATATGACAATACAAAACCCAGAGATGAGGGTATCCAAATAATATAGTCATACAACTGTCAGTCAATCAATCAGTCAGATACTATTTCAGCTTTAGTAATATGAAACAGCACACTTTGTTTGGCAGATGGTTGAAAACCCTTTCAGGGTTTAATTGAAACCTCTCAGTCAGTAAGCTCCTCAACCTCAAACATACTTTGCGTATGATGACACCCAACTTTATTTCCAACACAAATCACTTTAATTCAGATGTTAGAAAAGTGACTAAATGCACCATGTGACCAGACTAGCTGAAGCAAATGTGACCAATTTGTAAGTCAACTAGCTGCATTTTATTTCAGTCAATAGCTCTGCTTTTACCAATAGCCCTATTGTCCATATGTAGATAATGGCTGGTGTGAAAAAACAACTAGACGTATGTGTATCAGCTTTCTTTATTATTTGATGATTTATATGGTTTCTCAATGCGTGCATGTTAGGAGGAACAATCAGTAATTTTATAATGTCATGTACTGTGAATAGTTGTCTGTATCATGATGGGTATCAGGCTGAGGTGGAACTTGCAACATTTTAACACTTATAAAACTTTTTTTTTTTTTTTTATTCTTACAGAAAACAAGCTGCTTCCCCCATTTAATTTTAAAGCATGTTCTATTGTGAAAGTAAATTGTTAAGTGCTGCTAATTTTTGAAAAAGAAAATAGAAGTTTAATTCTAAGAAGAAGCAAATACGTTATAGACCAGACTTTCTGTATAGAACTGACTTATTCGAAAGAAGAAACAGAAAAAGCCCCTTTGACCTGAAAAGAAATCCCTTAGCCTTCCCAACTCATGGGTTAAATTATACACAAAGCATTAATATGCAGATATCCTGCCGAGTAAGCTGTTGTCAGACATTATGGAGCAGATTTACAAATCCTCGCATGTGAAGGGAAGACGTACTATCTGAAATCCCATAGCACTGACATTACGTCACCTCAGTAGCTCTCTCTACTAGTTTAGTTCCTCTAAACTTTTTTTTCCAGCAGTGACTCAAAAAAGTGCGACAACTTGTCTGGTCCGCTGCACGTCTGGTATGCAGGGTGGGACCGGTGGATCACTCCCACCATTCAGGAATTTGGGAAGTTTCCATCCATATAAGGAGTTTTTGATTTCAATCGCGATCTAAGGAAGAGTAAGGGAAAGGTGGAGCCTAGGATCGATTAACGAAGCGTATATCCAAAGATTATACAGGAGGAGCAAGAGGAGTCCTGTCTGCGTACATCCGCAATAGCAGAAACTTCTATGTACAATTTTATACAGGGTAGTTTGAAATAATTTTTTTGGAGTGTTGGCTTATAAAGCCTGTGATATATGGTATACCTCTGTAATGACAATCCCTTGAGGCTGCTCAGGTCTACCAGTTACAGAATATAACTTTTTTTTTTTAGTAATAAAGTTCGATGTGTGTCAGTTTCGCAGTAAAGAAGCATGCTGTCACATCCTTGGATTGGCACATCTCAGCTACTGCACCCTGTTTATACTTCCTCTGTTTGCATGACATGTCCGCTGTGTGTTACAGGCATCGATTCACATGTGAGAAATGATGCAACTCTCTGTGATGCAGCGGCTGTGTGTTAAACATATATTTTTTAAAAGGCCTAATTACTAGACACATATTTTATTCATAGAGTAAATTTTAGTCTCCACAAATTTTACCCAAAAACTATTTCAAAGCTTTCTCTAACAACACTGCCAGGAATAAATATGAGGTGAGAAATACTGAAGCCCTTTTCTTATATTTCCTTATCTTTTATTGAACAAAAACACTGATCAAGCGCAAGTTTTGAATTGTAGAAAAACAAACAAACAAATGACACATATCAAAACCCCTCTTTAGCTAGGGGCACTTAACACCACTACAGCTTTTTTTCAGCAGCCTTGTCATTGCTCCTATTTTCTTGTATAACATAATCACTGAGGATATTGATTTTCCATGTTTACATTTATTAATGCTATACATGTCAGAGGTCGCATGCCTCTGGAGCAATGAGAGATTAAGTGTCTTGCTCAGGGACACAATGGTGGGTCATATTGGGGGATTGAACCCAGGTCTCTTACACCAAAGGCAGGCGTCTTATCCATTGTGCCATCACCACCCGACCCGATCCCATGTTTCAAGCAAAGATCTACTGCTATAGCCTAAGTTGTTGGCTAGCCTAGGGTGTAAGGGTTTAAGTTGCGTTTCCAAGTCTGGTGAAGTCTCTGAGGTGAACTATCTTGACTCTTGATCTACGCTCTTTGGTAGAAACCGTGGGAGCGCTCTAATTGGCGGCGGTAAAAGAGAAAGGAAGTATTTAGTTCACTCCGTTTTCATTGGAAGAGAGAGTCGAAGATAATTTTGCGCAGTTTCTATCCTCAAGTTGATATCTTTGTTTTTTTTTTAACCCAAACAGAAAAATCACAGCTCTTTAACAATGTCTTTTAACAAGGGTCCTGCCTACGGACTATCAGCGGAAGTCAAAAACAAGGTAGGTGTATCCTACATATTTTTATGTTTCACTTAAAGTAGCTACGTTTTATTGAACTTTTCTGCCTATCATACACTCATTGTGCTTTCCTCGGAGAGCGACTACGGGAGTCACCTGGCCACCATTTTGATATGCGTGTCAGGTTAAAGGGTAGCCGGGGGTGGATGGAAAAACAGGAGAAAGAATTTTAAAGTGTTATTTTAAAAGGTTAAACGGACTTTATAACTCTCATAAAACTTTGGGTTAGTTTGAATACCTCGCAAAGTATAGGCTATATTGAGTGTTTCACCTTGAATAGCAGAATATTGTTTTATTTTATTTTTCCCCATGCAGGAGACAAACTTGAAAAAGACTATGGGCGTTGTCCCTCTTGGCAAAGAAGCGTGTCGTTGTGGCAAAGTTATCCCCGTTTCCAGCATTTTCTATGCCCTGTGCAGCTCGTTGCCCGGCATTGTGACCCGCATTAGCAGATAATGCAATTCGCCTATTAGTCTCCGGGTTGGATGCTATCCATCCTCGTTGTTGCCCTTTGCTGTGCCTTTTTTTTATTGCTCCTTTTTAAACAGCAATAGGTTTTCCATACGCCTCCTTTGTGGCAAAGTGTCGGGCTGCTTCTTTTGATTTAAACTTCTCTTCAGTCATGTCGGAGTGTAGGAAAGGTGTGTCTTTGTGTAGAGCGCGAGTCAGAGTCACACAAACCAAACAAATCTCCAAAATGAGCTTTCTCTCACTCTGGTAATGTGTAACTTTTCGAGTGCGGCCTTGAGGAGGAAAGCACCTTGGACCTGCCTGCACAGATCTCTGCACATCCGGGTCCACTTAAAATACCAGAGCTGATGCTGGAGATCACTTCTCTGACCACATTGTGTATCACACTGAGCAGCAAAACTTTGACGCATTTCCTTTTTTTGAAGGGGACATAGGTTACTGTGTAATTCTGCTCATTCGTCTTTATTACTAAAGCTTTTATCGCTGCCATCGTTTTTTGCATGCTTTCCTGTATGTTGCAGCCATGGAGATCTAAAGCTTTTGCTCACTCTGCTTTCTAACACATACCTACCAGTGTTTCTTTAACTGAACTTCCAGCATCTTCAGCTTAAAAAAAAAGAAAAAAAGATCTGATTCCTTGGCTGTGCCCTTGTATAGAAGAGAAAGGGTCATGTTCCCTCCCAGAATGTCTACAGAACAACATGTGCCCGACATAAAGAAAACATGTAGATTTCCTCTGTCTGTTACTAGTGATGCCCTTGAGGAGGGGGGGGGCTAAAGAGATGCTGACTTGAGTGGTATTTCCTGCCATCAGTGACGTAGCCTCCTCGGTGAAATGTGAGGCATTTGGGGATTTTACACTCCCTTTACAGCCTCCCCCCTTCCCTCCCCTTTAAACTTCTGATTAAAACTCATAGATGTAGAATTTAAACGGTTAACTCAAAGTTAAGCAGCAGTTTTGAGTGCTGCCACAGTCCGTGTTCATTCACTGGGTCAACACGCAAAAGTTCTGCGCCCTCGCTGCTTTATTCAACTCTTTTGTCCGTGCACTGTGGGGTAAATTCCTTGCGTTCAGCTTGTCTCTGTAAATTACAGTCCCTGAGATTCTTTTGTGGGCAATTAAAATAGCCAATGTTGTGGGTTTTTTTAAAATATGGGGATAACTGAATGAAGGAAATCTAATTACAAGATGGGCATTCCTTAAGAGTACAACCAGCTGTGAGGTGAGTGCGGCCAACTTCTATAGTAGGTTAAAAACTCTGCGGTTCAGCTTCTCATTGCCCTCCAGACAGAGAGATTGTTGGTTTGGTTTTGAGTTTGCACTGGAGCTCAGTCAACACCTTTTCCTTTACTGGACGAGAAGAAATCTATACCTGTTTTAGTCTCCTACTTGTTTTCTCTCTTCCATGTCTGCTTTTCAGTTTGTCGCACAACAAACTGAAACTGCTGTTTATACATGAACATAATGCTCCTCCTTGAATGGCCTCTTTCAGGGCTAGCTTAGCATGTTTCTCACACTTCTGTCATTGGATTTTTTTTTTTTTTTTTTTTTTTTTTTTTAAAGCCTGTAAATCAAAATAACACCAACAGTGACACCCTCACTAG
>NC_060155.1:19511211-19562427 GCF_021292245.1 Micropterus dolomieu
AGCCCCTTTCCCCCCCCCCCCCCCCCCTTCCCCTTTCAGCAACGGCCTTCCTGTGTTTTAGGGGAGGATTTAGCAGTTTACCAAACAGGATATACGTGTGTGTGTGTGTGTGTGTGTGTGTGTGTCTCTCACCTTTTTGTCTTTTTAAATTTTATTTATAAAGGCTTAAAAAAAAGCCCCCCCCAGACATGGCATACTACTTTGAGGCAAAGTGAAATTCAAGGGAGACCATGAAACATGATCGCCTGCAGTCATAATACACTTTTGAGGACAGATGTCAACATGTTATGTCACGTATGATTAGCCACTGTTCTGTCATTGTTGTTATAGATGTAGCTCAGTTTGTGAAATTCTTATCAATCTTAAAGTGTGTGTGTGTGTGTGTGTGTGTGTGTGTGTGTGTGTGTTATGTGCGAGGTCACTGGAGACCGGAAGGCCATTTTTCATCTGGTAACAAGAAAGCAGTCTGGCAAACTCCCATCAATGCATTTACTGTTTTAACAAATCACCTCCTGGCTGTTACTGCTGCCTGTGGAACACATGTGACCTTTGACCTCTCTGCCCCACCAGATCGCACAGAAGTATGACTCTCAGAAAGAGGAAGAGCTGAGGGTCTGGATCGAAGACGTAACCGGCGCTTCCATCGGCCCCGACTTCCAGAAAGGCCTGAAGAATGGAGTCATTCTGTGCGAGTAAGCAGCGAACGCAGATTTGTCCGTTACACCGCACAATGAAGGCCTTGATCATCCGTTTCATTATGTTCGCTGGTTTGGAAAACTTCAATGTGTTGCGCTTCTCTCCCTCTCCCTTTTTCTGCTTCTCCCCCCTCCCTCCCCACATCAGACTTATCAACAAACTTGCCCCGAACTCTGTGAAAAAGATCAACCAGTCAGCACTGAACTGGCATCAGGTGAGTTAGTTGATGACGTGTGCTTTTTAACCAGTTGAGGGTGCGGCAAAATGTTCATTGGCACTAGTGATGACGTTACCTGCAGTTAGAGACTTGCTTTTGCTCCCTGTGCTGCCATACTGTGCTTCTAGTGTTTTATGCCAAGTAGGATGTCCGTTCACTGAATCATGCTAGGTCATGGTTATAATTACATACTGGCAGTGTTGCAAGCTTAGTCTGCTTTTACAGCCACTGCTTAATAGAGCTGCTTCGGAAACCGAGGCGTAAACGGTAAATTTACTCCCTCATTTCAGACTGGCTGATTGTTGCAAACTGTTTATATGACTGCTGCACCCTATTAATACAAAAAATGAAGATCGTATGAAAACAGAAATAATCACACCTGTCATTATAAGCCCTGCACACACACTTATTAATCTTGTTTAAATTGGTGTGGTTTTAGCTGGAGAACCTGACAAACTTCATCAAAGCCATCACAGTGTATGGTCTGAAGCCTCATGATATCTTCGAAGCCAACGACCTGTTTGAGAACGGCAACATGACGCAGGTCCAGACGACATTACTCGCGCTCGCCAGCATGGTGAGTCTTAAAAGTCTTGATGTTTTTTATATCATGTCTGTGATAGAAAGTGTTGTTGTTGTTATGATGGTGTCTGATTGGATTTTACTATATCCACTGTGACAGCCTTCTGCACTGACTTTTTTTTTTTTTTTTTTTTTTTTCCCTCTCAGGCGAAGACTAAGGGTTGCCAGTCACGGGTGGACATTGGGGTAAAGTACGCTGACAAGCAGGAGAGGATGTTTGACGAGGAGAAGATGAAGGCTGGACAATGCGTCATCGGCCTACAGGTATAATTTTAATTTTGGAAACTCCTAAAAAGTGAAGGGAGTTGGCAGCAGTTCAGTTTTAAGACCTGAAACGCTCTGACTCATTCCTTCTGTTAAGCCACATTTATTTTCAATTTCAGTTGCCCTTTATTTACAGTCACTATATCGCATAACTGTGTCATATCTGACGAAATAAAGTGTGACGAGACAGAAGTTTCCTTATTTATTTTTTTAAAAGGG
This sequence comes from Micropterus dolomieu, assembly GCF_021292245.1. NCBI lineage: Eukaryota > Metazoa > Chordata > Actinopteri > Centrarchiformes > Centrarchidae > Micropterus > Micropterus dolomieu. The sequence continues at coordinate 19,513,190 of NC_060155.1, forward strand.
AAAACACATTTGACTGAAACATTATTCCACTAAAAGAGTTCCAGCTTATTAAGTTGGTATTTTTGGTTGGTTTCTCCATGTGCTTGGAGAGCTGAGCTCGATACTGCATGTGGCGAAAACAGACTGTCATGATCTCATGTCAAGAACAGCATACTTCAGCATAAGAGCAGCTCATTGTTTTCACTGCCTCTGATCCCTCTGTTTTGTTATTGTTTCCATCACTAAGAAAGATGTCAAGCAGATATGAGGGCTGCCTAAACAGTGAGGGGAAAACTTGTAATACGACTTTGTTTCTCAATTGAGCATAGCGCAATCATGGCTGACAGCTGACTGAAACATTAAAGTATGTTTGCCTGGTGTCACACACAAATGTGGTGCTGTTATGCAACATGTTACAACAGTTTGTCATATGTGCAGCAAGCGGGTTTAAACAATTGATTGTGTGTGGGTTTTTATTTTATTTTTTTCTGTCTTTAGATGGGGACCAACAAGTGCGCCAGTCAGGCAGGCATGAATGCATATGGCACCAGGAGGCACTTATATGACCCCAAAGTTCAAATCCAGCCCCCCATGGACAACACAACCATCAGTCTACAAATGGGAACCAACAAGGGAGCGAGCCAGGTACTGCAATGTATTCTTAACTTCTCATAAATCATAATTATAGAAATGATAAAAATGATGGGTTAGGATAGAGTAGAAGTACAGTGACCATCTTTTATCTCTAGGAGGGTATTTCTTTCCTTGCCTCATAGAACATAAGTACCCCCCGGCTTCAAGATTAAAATAACAACAAAATATAGCCGCAAGCGGCAATGATTGGGATCCAAGTGCAACATTTGACATTTTCAGAGGAGAAGAACAGATGCAGAAAACTTGAAAGATTAAAGTGATGAAGAAATTTGGACTTTGAGATAATTGTGGAAACGCAAACTTGATTTTTTTTACAGCATCACCTTAAGATCAGAGTGTGTCATATGTACCTTACTACTGGGTGAAGTGTTCAACCCACCTGCAACATTTTGTGTTTTAAAGTGCTAGGGATCCAAATAAAATGGAGACCTTAGACTCTCTAACATTTCTGGTGGAAATAAGCCCCAAGACATCACTAATTCCTACTCCTTCCACTGCTGTAAACTAGGGCTGCACGATTTGGAGGAAAAAGTCTCATTGCGATTATTGTGGACAATATTGCCATTCGATTATAATGGAACAAATGGTACTATGAGTGTACTTGCTTAATTATCAAGGGATGCGCGAAATACTGAAATTTTGAAATGTGTATTTCTCAACTTGAACAAAGTTAAACAATATTTATAACAAGTAAAACAGAACAAGGGGAGTATGTTCCTCTACGGAGGAGGCGGCTAGAATCTGCAAATATATTAGTCACTCTGTGTCTGTCACAGAATGACTGGATCACCGGCATTTCTATCGGTGCTCCGGTGGCGCGTGTCCGACTATGTTTTGAACGATTGAAATGTGATTCCTACTTTACTTTTTTACTACTTTATATTTTTTTTTTTTTTTTTTTTTTTTTTCTTCTTCTATCTCTACTGCAGGCTGGGATGACTGCTCCAGGGACAAGGCGTGCCATTTACGACCAGAAGCTGGGCACAGACAAGTGTGACAACAGCACCATGTCTCTACAGATGGGCTTCAGCCAGGGAGCCAACCAGAGCGGCCAGAACTTTGGCCTGGGACGGCAGATCTATGACGCCAAGTACTGTCCTAAAGCTGGAGAGGTTCCAGATGATCAAAACGGGGCAGGTGTCTCCCGTGACTTCATCCCGGATTACCAAGACGAGGGTTACCAAGGATACCAGGAGGAAGAACAGGTGTACCAAGATGATGGGACAGATTATTAGGAGGAAGGAGGGAGTGTAGGAAGGGAAAGAGGTTGTATAAAGGAGGGATCTTCTGCAAGAAAACCTCAAGGCAGGCAGTCTGTCTTTGTGTTTGGTATTTTTTTTTATCCACAGGATGTTGCACTTTTTTTTTTTTTTTGGGGGGGGGTGATATCCTTTTTAGTGTTATGAAATTGTTTTCTTACCCCTGTTTGTGCAAATCCAATGTTACACATATCATGAACTGCATTTCTGTGATTTTTATATTTAAAGTGACTACAAAAGCCAGTCTTTTTGGCTTAGCTAGTTTTCTATGCCAGGGACTATATATTTTTTTTTTTTTTTTTTTTTTTATGTGCCAAAGCCCCAACATTTGTTTGGTTTTTTTGGCTGACTCATTAGTTATGTTAAGGGAGATCCCTAGGTTTTTGTAAAGGCAACACAAAATATTAGGGAATTTTTTTAAATAAAGGTTTATAAGAAAGTGCATGTTTTGAACAAAACACCCATGCTTGTGTTATCTGTGTAAACGACGAATTTCTGTGAATGAGACTGTTTTGTTTGTTAGTACTTGAGTATCTTCATTCAGTATTGGTCATTGACATATACAGTAGTACAGTTTTGGTTATTCAGGAAGATGAAGAAACTGAAAGAAAAATGGATTTTTATAACCGACAAAGTAGTCACAACTTTTTTTTTTTTTTTTTTTTATATAAATATTCTGTCTTTTCTGTCATTCATTTCAGTTATTTCTGTCTTTTTTTTTTTTTTTTTTCCCCTCTTTAATGGAGGAAATATTTCCTTGTTTGCATAACCAGTCCAACTGGAGTTAAGCTTGTTTTCTTTGGCTTAAAGACAGTGGGGGGAGGATATAATAATACTCAAGTGAAGTTTTGAACATTCCAAGCAAGAATACTGGATTCTTTGGTCGGTGAGTAATGTTTAAGTGAATCATATTAATATTGGTTGATCTGCAAACCAATCATACAATTATATTTGATTATTTATGCATATTTGTGATTTTTTTGAATGGGGGGGGGGGGGTTATTTTGTACCTTGACTCTGAATATCATTTTGTATTAGACTATGCCTTTTCCTCTGGAATAATCTTTAGGACCCTGGAAAAAGATGTTTGACGTGAGAAGTATGCCTTTGTGAATACGGTGTAATAAAGATGTGTATTCATTACCATGTGTTGATTCTTTTTGTTAAAAAGAAGAATGTTTGGCACAAAGGACAGGCCTGTGGTTCATTTGCTTAATCTGCAGTAGAGTAGCATTTTGTTGGTGGCGACTTATGAAGGTAATGTACAAACTTCAGTTAGTAGGTGCATGGACATACATTTATTAACAAAAAATTTACCAGAGATGAGGATTGTTAACCAAAACAGGAAGGATTGTGAAACACTAGCTCTTAGTGCAGTCTGCAAATTGAACTCTAACTACATTACTGTGCACTTCTGTATAATACTGCAAGTCTTCTTTATGAAACAGACATGGTGTGTTTGTAAAGGGTTGTTAAAAAAATATTTAGGCCTACATGTAATTTTGGTTTTAACAATGTCTAAGAAACAATGAATTAAATGTCCATTAGTGGTTTGCATAAAACTATTAATAACTAACTGACATTAGTAAAGACCAGATGTATAATATTGAGTACACATATTTAAAATGTGTACTCTTAAAAACAAAACAAAAAACCCCAAAACAATTTAAATCATATTTAGACTTAACAGACAAACATGTACTATATAATCTCAGTGCTGGAGGAATTACAATAAATATTTCACTTTTAGGGTGGAGCCAAGTAGGATATCTCCAAGCCTGGTTAAATAAAACCAAAACTATCTGACTGGATAGATACGAATAGAGGAAGTGAAAATATACTGCATGTGTTTATGTAATTGGGTGAAACAACCCTTTTAAGTTCCTGTAGGGCCCAACTGGTAGAAAATATGTTCAGTTTCATTCTGGTTCATCTAGCTCAAGGTGAAGTCATAAGGTATCGGTCCTTTAAAGCAAAGGCTAAAAAAAAGACTTAATAATACTCTATAACAAAAGTCAAACTGTTAACCACATGTTCCAAAAACTACATGGGTAACCAAAAATGATATTTTTTTCTTTATAAAACAGAGGTCCTTCATCAAATCATACATGTTTTAAAAGAACAATGCTTATCTGAAATGTGGTGTCTCTCAAAATGTAAATACTCAGATGAGGTCCCAGTACTTTTTAGTAAATGTATATTTAGTTACAGGGTGGAAGACGTAGGCTATACAGTACCCTTGGCTTAAGTAAATGCAAGTACCAATACAACAATGTAAAAGTACTGTTGGTGAAAGTGTAACTGTGTCTTTTCTTCCTCCTGGTATGTAGAATTCATCGAAACGACAAAACAAATGGGACACCATCCATCCCTCCATCGACAACCACTTATCCTGCGTACAAGGTCGCGGGGGGCTGGAGCCAATCCCAGTTTACATCGGGCGAAAGGCGGGGTACACCCTGGACAGGTCGCCAGTCCATCGCAGCAAATGGGACACGTTGATAGGAAACTTCACACTGTGCAGAAACTGGAGTTATTGTACGACAGCGCCACCTGCTGTTCACGCTGGGGACTGAAACCGGAAGACCCTACCGGATGTTTGTCTTAAATCGCGCGATATCAGGCCTAACGAGAGTTCAAGCCGTTCTTTTCCCCCGGAACATCAGGCAAGATGGTAGGTGTCTCACTGATCGTGAAGCTTGCCAAAGTACAATCTATATGCATCTGACCTCTATGGTAACTAATTAGGATGATTGGCTATATTATACGAAAATCGCACACGTTCGCTGACCATTCAGTTGAAAATCGTTGCTTAAAATGACCGATAAATCTATGTTTATAGGGTCTGCATTAGCTTGAGCTATGGCCGCCTGTGCCTAAACTAACCCGGTGGTTCAACATTGTCCGTTCCAGAAAATAAAGATGACCTGGCCGTTGGAGTTTATTGTTGGGCCCAGCGAGAGTTAATAAGCTGTTTAATAGATGTTTACCAGTGACATTGAGTTACGTTTTAGTTAAAGCATCTGCGCGGTTATGTTCTTGCTAATTGTACAAGCTACATGCTAACCTGGGATGATGCCCCTCTCTTTCAGGCGGATACCGAGATCAAGAAGAAGCGTACCTTCAGGAAGTTCACCTACAGAGGTGTGGACCTGGATCAGCTTCTGGACATGTCCTAGTAAGTGAGCCCACTGAATCTGAGCAGCTGATACAGCACGGTGGTCAGTTGGAGCTTCTCTACTACCTTTTCTTAGTTTCATTGGATTGCAAACTGACGTCTTGTTCACCAAACACAGTGTAAATCTTGGATTTACATCCAACAAAATCGCTCCAGACTCAGCTCAACGCATGTTTTGTTGTGACTCAGAGGTCAAAGTTAAAGCTCCAGTGCCCTGATTTTGTCAGTTGCACAGACTCCAGTGTGAAGTGAACTTGAGATGACCAAATTGAAAAACAACTGCTGCTCTACTGTTCTGCATTTTACAAACAACCTCGCTTTTATTTCAAAGATGGCCTGGGGTTTCATTGACATCGCTGTCCTCTTTCCCTGTGTAGTGAACAACTGATGCAGCTGTACTGCGCCCGCCAGAGGAGGAGGCTGAACCGTGGCCTGCGCCGCAAGCAGCAGTCCCTCCTTAAGCGCCTGCGTAAGGCAAAGAAAGAGGCTCCCCCCATGGAAAAACCAGAGGTGGTGAAGACCCATCTGAGGGACATGGTCATCCTGCCTGAGATGGTCGGGTCCATGGTTGGAGTGTATAACGGAAAGACTTTCAACCAGGTTGAAATCAAGGTGAGGGGTCACAGTTCAGGTTGGGATGGAAAGCATATGAATACATTTTGAAATCCCAAATTACTTGACCACCTATCTATTACTTTATTACTTCCTACTTTCTGATTTATATTCCTGTGAAGGAATGTACCTTTCAGCAAAATTTGGAAACATTAAAGTTGGGATTTATTTATTTTGCCCTTTACAGAGCAGGCACTAGAAGTCAGTCAGGGCACCAGTCCCTGCAGTTGGTCTTATTTTGAAGCAGTTTGTCATAATTCCTTGTCAGTCTTGGTCTGAAAAAACAAAAAAACCATTTTCTCCCAATAATTAATGTCAAGCCAGTAGGAACCAAGTTGAAACTATGATAACCTTTTTATCCTGACTGGACTGGGTGGCAGTATGATCTAGGCTGATGCCTGCACTCTATAGGATGATAAACGTCCTATAACGTACGTAAATGTTAGTGCGCTATCTTGTGAGTTTTGGAAAGGTGGTGAATAAGTTTTTCCCATCCTAGATGACAGCAGATCTAATCTAACACCATACTGGCTAGCTTTAAATATATATTTGTTTACTGTACCGAATAATGCAGTTGAATGATGCAAAGATAACATGTATATTAGATGTACTCTGCATGGAATAATGAAATTATACATTTCTTTGTTTTGGTATCTGCTGCCCGGCTCTCTAAATATCAGCATTGTTTGAAAAATCAGTCGGCCACTAGTATGGTGAATCAAGACCATTTAATAAGCCATGTAACATGTTGTGATAGTTCCATTGTACATAGTCATAGTTGATGAGTTGCTGCATATAACAAGGTTGTAAAGAGAAAAGTGCAATTACAAAATGTGAAAGAATTGTGAAATTCATCAAGTTTAATTAGCTCTGAAAATGATTTTAGGCAAATTCCAACTTAATCCCTCTGTGTGCTGCTATGCTTCTGGTATGCCTGAGTGTACTAATTGTTTTTCAAATTATATCTACTAAAATATCCACACCAAGAATATGTGAAACTCTACCATGTACAAGACGGCCTGAAATCTCAACCAAAGAGTTGAAGTAGGGGGGAAAATGTGTAGGATGTGTTTTAAAGTGTACCTGTGGCAACAGAGTTGTTATTAAGAAGGCAGGATGCTACAGAATAATAGTGCTGAATTAAATATTGCCGACAGGACCAGTAGATGTAATGGCAAGGTAGTACACTACCAGAGTACAGTGACTCCTAGCTCTCCCTGTCAAAAGCACTAATTAAAGCTTCTAGCTCTGGATATTCACCATTAAGGGTTTCCTAAAGTCTACAGTTTACATCCTTGTTAGACCTCAGATTATGACTACTACATTACTTTGCATGCATTGTATTATAACATCATTATTCCATTTTTATTGTGTATATTTCAGTATTTGATTCTGAATTAATTGATTGGTCAATCTGTGACATTTGTACTCCCCCCCCCCCCCCCCCCCCCCCCCTATGGGGTATCAACCAAGGACAACCAAGGCATTTATCTTCTTACTAACATGTTTCTCCTCTTCACAGCCTGAGATGTGCGGTCACTACTTGGGCGAGTTCTCCATCACCTACAAGCCTGTCAAGCACGGTCGCCCTGGTATCGGAGCTACACATTCTTCTCGTTTCATCCCTCTGAAGTAGAATGGCTGTGTTCTTTGTATAAATAAAAACAAAAACAAAACTGGTTAATCCACAAAACCTGTCTGCTTTTGCTTTCTTCAGCTTCATTTTTCAAAATGAATTGCTCATTTACAGGGTATAATCTTTAAGCTTGAGCTTTCGAGGTGTTTTTGCTGTTGGTAATGTCGGTGTTGTGATAAGTACGGGACAACATGAATCATTGGTAAATGAGATTGTCATCTTGGTATGTGACAATAGCAGAGACTCAGGTTTTACAAAGAACATGTTAAACAAGTGTGGTTCAGATACGTAAGTAGATTAAACACATTGCAGTTATTAGAAATTACTGTAACGTGAGTCTCCTTTGTTTTTGAGTTTTACATGTCAAACAGTTGCCAGAAAACGGCACAAGTCTGTGAAGTGCATGAGAGAGGGTTAATATAAAAGAACGGGAGTCCCGTCCTGCAACCCCAAATAACTAAACTTCTGTAGTCTTCGGCAGCACTGACCCCTCCCCAGAGCGGCAGTGCGGCCCTAAAAAAGTACCGGAGTGTACACCGCCAGGACTAAGGTTCCTCCTCTTCCGATGAGAAAGCCAGCTGCATTTTGTGTGGCCACTCTGGGCCATGGATACAACCTTTAGCAGTAGCACAATCTGTTTACTGAGACCGAGCTAATAAAGTGTTGAACTTGGTTAAAGAAACATTTGGCCAGATTGGTAAGTATTCCCTTTAATTTCAACTTGTTTCTTAGGGACGGTCGTCTAAGCGTCTGTTTTTACAGAAATACCAGCAGCCGCTAGCAAGCGGCTAGCTTGCTCCTAGCTAGCTAGCTAGCTAGCGTTAGTTAGCTTCAAAGCGAAAATGACAGAAGAGAGCTGTCATATCAAATTGTAGCAAAGCAAGATTTTTTAAATGACACGGTTTGATAACGGTCACTTTCCCACAGCTTGGGGTTTCGTCATTCACTGCCAAATGTCACTAACGTTAGTGCCGTTTGAAATGTTAACATGAAATTAATTTGCCGGTGTTTTCCCCCGTGTCACTGAGTAACGTTAGTTGAAATCCGAGAACAAAGCTCTATTGTAGGCTAGCGAACTGTTAACATTAACGTTACCGGTATCTTTCTATTTCACCCGACCAGTTCCCCACTTTTAAAATGAGCTTGCATTAACTGCTGTTTAGCCGAATAGGTCCTTTTCAAGTGTTGCAGTGTAATTCTTTCTGTTTTTACATATTTTTCATAATACCACGGAAGCCAAGTTAAGTTAAAGTTTGATGTTAACTGCAGTTTTTTTTTTTTGCAGCTGGCTTCTCCTGTACAGGCACAGTCAGATCTACATTTTGGCTAATATCTATTTAGAAATACACTTCCATCAGTCCACCTCGCACAGATCTCCCTAGCAGGTGCCAGGTTACCGTGTTTAACTGACTCTGGTTATTCACTCTGAGGTATTATCCTGGTTGGTGTATTTGTTGTGAGCTCAGTTTTTCTTATAAACAGAGTAAAGGTGCCTCACCACAGTATCAGACCGGCCTGCCACAACTTTCTCACAATAAGAAAGGCTGCTAAGTGTATGATTTGTTTCCACTACTGTTTGCCTCATACTAATCCCTTACCAAACAGATGGATAAAGGAAGGAATGTGGGGTATTGCCTATATACTGTACTTCACCTTCAGCAGTTGTTTTCATCTTGCCAAAGCCTAAAATGTGAGCGATTGAACAGGAATTATGATCCTCAGTTGTCACTCTGGTCTGCAGTTTCAAAATATGTGGCTACATGTTTAGGAGTCAATATACTTAAGTCTTCATGAAGGATTTATGTTTTTCCTCTTCTCCTTGAGGTACATTTCAATCATTGTGTTGTTGTCTGAGGACTGACATATACAGTAAAATGTAAGTTATCAGTTAGCAAAGGAGACTGGTGCAGGCAATGCCTGGCTGTCCCCGTAGTGTCACCATGGTTATATATGTTTTTTTCTATTTAGATATTTTGATTGCTCTTTCTTACTACTGTACTTTTGTTCAAATGTTACAGGATTGGAGTGTGGCTTGTTGACCAGTGAATGCATAGAGTCAAGAAGGTAAAACTCTGTGACAATAAAGAAGGTATCTGGAAAAGGTACAGTACAAGGTTAATGTTGTATCTCATTGAACTGCTTTGATGCTTCGGAAGATGGATGAATAAACTTTTTAACCAGTTCCCTTAAAGCACTGGTTCCCAAACTTTTTCAGTTCAAGACTGAAAGAGAAATCTTGTGTCTCCTTGGGACCCAAATTTACAAAAATACATCTACAATTACTACAGATAAAGGGCAAAACAAACCATGTTTATAAAATGTATTTATGAATAGTTTTTTCAGATATGCTAGAGTTGGAAAGCCAGATTCACACAAGTATGTTGTACCAAATTGAATCAACACAACTTGAAGGATTCTTCTTTGCAAAAAATATATATATATTTGCACTTTCCCAGATATAGCGAATGTTTCGTTTGGATATAGCTGTTCAATTTATTCATTTTAAAACCTAACCCTCATTATTGAGCACTTCTCCACATATTACACATTGAAGCATCTATAAACTCGTCCTTGTACTTTAGTTTAGGTAATCTGGGTCCCGACCCTAAGTTTGGGAGACATGGCATTAAAGGAATGCACAAGTACAGGTGTGTCTGGGTTTCTGCACCTCCTATCAGTTCTTTCTATTGTCAACATCCAGGTGTGTGACCGTGAGCATGACGGCTGTGGACGGCCTTTCGGACAGCACAGAGGTGGTGGAGATGGAGGATGTGCCATCTCAGTTCTTTGTGGAGAAACACTCTTGGGAGGGCCTCCGTGACATTATCCACTGTAGCAGGAAGTACTCGGGTATGATCGCCAACAAAGCTCCCCATGACTTCCAGTTTGTGCAGAAGAAGGATGAGAATGGACCCCATTCCCACCGGTTGTACTACCTCGGTAAGCTGATTGATGCTTGATGATGGCGCGCAAGATGCATCCGCTTATGATTTGTATTTTCTGTATACCACTCCTTTGTACGTCGTGTTTTCCTCATCATCCAATCAAGATTGCCTCATGATATTAAAACAATCACCATGTTAAAATTCTCTTAATCCAGTTACCACAAGCCCTGTTGTTTGTTGTTGTTGCTGAAGTTGCCTTAGGTTTTTTTATATATTTGCTTACCAGGAATGCCTTACGGAAGCAGAGAGAACTCACTACTCTACTCAGAAATCCCCAAGAAGATCCGGAAAGAGGCCCTCTTAGTGTTATCATGGAAACAGATGCTGGATCACTTCCAGGTGAATTCCCCCTCTCTTTCTGTTTGTGCAGTGCCAATCCCAAATAGCACAGAGTGATGTGTCTCACCATAGTAATAACACATCTCACATTAGTTGTTTTTGAGCTGAACCATTTAATTATTTGGCTGTTACCTTTTCTTGAGTTTCACCAAGAGATCAGCTGTTCCCTAAAGGTGTGAGAGTGTTGCTGTTTTTAGCAACCTGAACCATGTTATGAAACTCGAAAGATTAAGCAATCATGGTATGAGAGGAATGCTTGTTCTGTACAACCATTTTCATTTGATCTGAGGGGAATGTGGATCTGTCAGATAACAGTAATAATACTGTGTATGTTAGCACACACAAATTTGCACCTAACAATTATTTTTTAGATTAGTCGATTAATCTAACGACTGATTTGTTGATTATTCTAAATATATCCGGCACCTAACGATTATTTTGAAAATCGATTAATATAAAAGTTATGTTATCCAAAATAAATTTCAAAAACTTCTCATTAATAATTTAATATGTTATTCAATATTCCTGAAAAAGAGACACATAAACACACGTGTTAAATTAATAATAAAAACAGAAATGAAGGTCATGCAAGTTATAGTTATTCAAGGAAGGTTGAAATCAAGGGCAAATGGACTTAGTTAAAGTTACTCGAAAATGTCAATGTTTCCTCTCTCATCTGAGAGACTTCTTCAGTTATTAACAGACCATATTTGTCAGATGCATATTTGTCATTTTACTGAAGTAATTGTCTTAACTTAAAATGATTATGACATGGATTTATTTAATCACTGGAGCTAGTTAATTACTAACCCTAACCCTGTATTTCTGCATCAGTGTGGGGCAAAGAAAATAACTGAAACAATTAACTGTAATAGACTGTCACGTTAGTTTAAGCCATTTTATCACTCATACGTGGCCATTTAAGTACATGGAGGCGATGAACATTTAAAAATTAAATTTTAAGTGCCTACTAAAAAGAAACACGTTCCTTGTGTTGATCATTGTAGTATATCGTGCTTGTGTGGGGCCAAAAATCACCAGGATTTGCAGTGCCGTCCTGCTCCCGTCTTGACAAGTGCTTACAGAGAAACTTTACCACGTTGTTTGGGGTTCTGTCTAAAATACTCCCGAACCTTAGATGGTCTAAAGCAGATTTTTTCAGGTAATCGATGTATTTTTGTAATTGATTACGTCAATGAATTGCCCCAGCCCTATATTAAAACGTATACATCCGAGCAAACTTGCGTGTAGAAAATCTCTTCCATTTATTCTAAATTTGTACGTCTGATTTCCTGTTGGTTCTCTAAGGCTACACCGCACCAGGGGGCCTACTCTCGAGAGGAGGAGTTGCTGAGAGAGCGTAAACGTCTCGGAGCATTTGGTATCACCTCCTATGACTACCACGCACAGACGGGCCTGTTCCTTTTCCAGGCCAGCAATAGCCTCTTCTACTGTCAGGACGGAGGCAACAATGGCTTCATCGTGAGTACACTGTTTTTTATTCCTTCCGTATGGAATTCTTAAACGAGTTGTCTAGTTGTTGAGTGTTAATCTAAATGTTTTGGTACATGCATTTCAAATATGCTTGTGGCACCATGCTCACCATCTAATGTAACGGATGGGACATAGGAAAGATCATTAATAGACTTACTTTTTCTGTTGGTCAGGGCTTCAGATTTTTTGCTCTTTACATCAAGTTGTTGATCTCTGTGCATTTGCATTTGGATGCAAATGACAGCTCTGCTATAAATTCTGGCTCGAAGAAACACACGATGTAGTGCTTTTTTACGGCTGTCACAGAGATGCAGAATACAGAATATGTTTTGTGGGAATGTTTGAACTTCTAGTCTGTGTAGCAGGTGGTGTTGTCAGCTGGGATACTGTTTTGAGTGTTGAGTGCCTTTATTTTATGAGAGGTGCATTTACAAATATGACCACCTTTGCACTGTATTTGCACATTCCTGTTTGTGCCTTTAGTAACTTTGATAAGCTACTTTAAAGTCCTGTCTCATAGTGTTTGAGGTACAGATTGGGCAGCTAAAATGTCTTTTGCAAACTTATAAAGTTAGTTTGGAGAAAACAGATTGGAGGAGTTGATGAGTATCAGAAAAAGCAAGAACATGATTAATCTTGTTGATTATTTGAAAAGTGACTGAGCTAATTCAATGGTAGTTCTTTTTTATTTGAACAAAAACAACTATTATTTCAAAACATGAGAAGACAGCTGTTGTGACTCTTTTTCGATCAAGGTGCAACTCGCTGTGCTCATTGTACCTTTCCATGTCTGTGAAATGTGTTCATTTGAGAGAATGCATCAAATTGGTCTCTCTTATGTTTTTGCATCCAAAAGTCACTCTGCTGTTTGCCTTTGACTGAATGTATGTGTATATGTATGTGAATGGTGGTTTTAGCAGTCTGTTCCTGTAAAGCCAGTGGAGATCAAGACCCAGTGTTCAGGGACCCGCATGGACCCCAAGATCTGCCCTGGAGACCCTGACTTCATAGCCTTCATCAACAATAACGACCTGTGGATAGCCCACATTAAGACTGGCGAGGAGAGGAGACTCACTTACTGCCACAGAGGTTTGAAGGCTCTGGGTTTTATTTAAGTTGTTTGGTTGGTGTTTTGATTTTAACATGCCATATTCTTTTGAGACAAAAGTTTACAGTATTAGATCATTTGTATGTAATGGACCTGTAAGTTTTTATTCCTAATTTATTTATTTTTTGCAGGTGTGGATAGTGTTAAGGAGGACCCTAAGTCTGCAGGTGTAGCAACGTTTGTCATCCAGGAAGAGTTTGACCGTTTCACTGGCTACTGGTGGGGTCCCTCAGCAGTGGAAGGTCAGCAATTAGTAGCTTAAATACTCATTCACATACTTAAAGAGTACTTTCCTCAATTTAAATACATTTCTCCCCCTGTCAGACCCTAGTGGAGGTAAAACAGTGTACCTGCTGTATGAAGAGGTGGATGAGACGGAAGTAGAGATTATTCATGTTCCATCTCCGGCACTGGAAGAGCGCAAAGCAGATGCGTACAGATATCCCCGCACAGGTCAGTGTAGCCCTATACTGTAGCCCCAGTGAATTGTTTCTTTGGCCTTTTCCTATCATTTTACATTATCCTTATTTCTTTATTTACAGGTAGCAAAAATCCCCAGGCTACCCTCAAATTGGCAGAGATTAAGACGGACCATCAAGGAAGAGTGAGTCTTTCACTATCTTTCCTTGTCTTTTCTTCTCCAAAATGATAATTCAGTGTTCCATATGTTTTTGTATGATTGTACTTACAGATTGTCAGCACGCAAGATAAAGAACTGGCTGTCCCCTTCACCTCTTTGTTTCCTGGGACAGAATATATTGCCCGAGTAGGATGGACGAGTGACGGCAAATAGTGAGTGTTTGGAGTGGAGTGTGGAGTCAATGATGCTGTCATTCTCAAGATAAACCACCATATGATACATGTGGACACAGATAATTTTCTCTTTAGTGTTATGTTAATGATTTTTTTTTCTAATGTAGCAGATGTTTCCATAATAAACTTGTCCTGCCGCAGTAAGGAGTCTTTTAAGATTTATCTGCTCTGTGCCTCCCTAGTGGCTGGGCAGTACTTCTGGACCGCAGTCAGAGAAAACTTCAGCTGGTCCTGCTGCCTCCAGCCCTCTTCATCCCTGTCACAGATGACCCAGCTCAGAGGCAGAAGAGTCTGGAGGCTGTGCCCAATAACACACAGCCATACATAATCTATGAAGAGACCACAGACGTCTGGATTAATGTAGGTCTTTTCATATTGTACACTCTTAGGTTACCTTTTTAAAACTAATATCGGTCCTGTTTCTTATTAATGAATTGTTCTGGTCGGATGTTGTAAGGTTTTCTGCTATAAAGATTCAGTAAATGACTGTTCTTCTCTTTCCACAGGTTCATGATATATTCTATCCGTTTATTCAAACGACAGAAGATGAGTTTACTTTCATTTGGGTGAATGAGTCTAAAACAGGTTTCAGCCATCTGTACAAAATCACATCGTTGTTACAACCTGGCTGCTACCATTGGACAGAGGACTACCAACACATAGAGGGTGAGAGACAAGGAGAGATTTCTGCATTTATTTGAAACGATCCTATCAAATAATCATGTAATCAGGATTTACATCAGAGTGTTCAGTACGTCAAAAACCATGTTGATTCTGTTTTCTGCAGGAGACTTCAAATGTGCAATCAAGGAGGAGGTTACATTGACCAGTGGAGAATGGGAAGTGCTAGCAAGACATGGTTCCAAGGTCAGACAAAGTCAGTCAGTGTGGAATATATAAATTCACACCTATAAAAGACATGCAGGTGTTTAAAGTGCACTCAGAAAATATTTGGACAGTGACATATTTGTTGTCATTTTTGCCCTGTACTCTGAACTCATTGACTTTGAAAGATTTGTCTGAAAGACACCAGGTTAAAGGTATAAAGTGTAAGAGTCGAGACTGCTATCCACCTGTCAAAACTTATAAAAAATAAATAGGGGGAAGCAAATCACATATCAGGTTTCAATGGCCATTAGGTAGTGAGGGCAGTACTGTGCCTCACACAGCAGCACGGTTATGTTTGGGATTAGGGTTTAGATGGAATCAAGTTTTATATTAAATAATGGAATAATTATTATTACAATTTTTTAATAGTTAATAATTAGGGGTGTGACGAGACACTTAACAGATAAGATGAGATTCGAGATTGGGTTCACAAGACGAGACGAGATTTTAACACTATTTAAAAAAAAAAAAAAAAAAAATCTTTAATGCTAAATTATATGAGAATTTTATTAAACACTTTATTTCATGCATTCTGATAAATTGAATAGAATGTTTTTTTTTTTTTTATTTATGTAAAGAGAAACACATAATTCACGTTGCAGGTGACAATTCAATCTATAGCCTAACTGTAACAGAATATAGTGCAGTGCAGTTGATCCACTGGTAGTAAAGTTATCCCCTTCAGATCGTTTGACCGACACAGTTTGGGATTGCATGCTGCATGTGAAACTGAAAGTAACACTGATCAGGCAGAAATCTCACCACAAATCCACACACATGTTAACTTCAGCAGCTCTAATAAAGTGCAACTCAGAAGTCCCAAACTGAGCAGGCTGTGCTTTAGTTGCAAAAACTACCAGTTACACCACTCGTCACAGCCACCTGGACTCACAGCGCGAGCAGTGTGGTTGATTAATATCAAGATGTACTCCAGTGTGGCATCAGCCAGGCGGAGTTGAGCTCCGTGAGTCTTATCAATTATACATTTGTATTTCTCTGCGTGAGAAAATTAATGTATGGCATGACAAGGTGTGAAAAATGTCAATTGCATGGGCCTCGTGAGATAGCTTTTTACCTGACGAGAAATCTCGTCACAATTTAATCTTGATCTTGTGCCGTGAGATCTCGTCACACCCCTATTAATAATAGAATACAACTTAAAGGTATATCTACCTCAAGGCACATTCCATATTCCGGATTTTTCCCCCCACGATTCATTTTCACACCAGCAGGTGTCTGCATGCCAGCTTGTTAAAGACGTAACCCATCAAACTATCGAAACAACATGGTAACGAATGACATCTACACTTGTGTGTTCACTGTTGCTTTACCTGGTTCATGCTTGTAAAAACAAATCCACCTTGTCCGTCACTTGTAATATATTACCATGTTTTTACCAAGGGAAGTCTATGTGAGGAAAACACGTCTTACCTTGCCACGCCCCCCCTCCCCTCTATCCGGTGCCATCGTCCATCCTGATGTTTTATTGCACACATCGTCATTTTTTATTCTCTCTCTCTCTCGACATCTTAAGAGCACTTGTGTACTAACATCTCATCTCACTTCTACTACTACTACTTCTATATTAAAACATACCCAAGACTAGAAGTCAGCTTTTTCTTTAAACATAATACAGAATTTAAGAAATCAGTTTTTACATAGTGTTACATAGTCATGTTTACAGTGTCACGCCTGGCCCTCGCTGCCATAGTCTTTTCATTTCCTTTTCCTGTTTCTGTTTTCTCTCTCTTGCTAGATCTGGGTGAACGAGTCATCAAAGTTGGTGTACTTCCAGGGCACTAGAGACACTCCTCTGGAGCACCACCTCTATGTGGTCAGCTGTGAATCACCTGGAGATGTGGTCAGACTAACCAAGCCTGGCTTCTCTCATAGCTGCTCTGTTAGTCAGGTAAAGCCAGTCATTTGTTCACCTACTCATCCAAATACACACATGCACATTTCATTTGTCCATTCATTTAATCTCTCATCCAGCTGTTTATCTATCCATAGATGGATAAATAGCTCATCCAACAAACAATGTTGCTTACAAATATTCCTTTAATACCTTTTTTTGGTGGGTAGTGACAGTAATATTTATAATATATTGTATAAATAAAGTTAATGCTTTAGTAAAGGAAATGGTAATGGTAGAAATATTTTCCCACAGCATGGTTCAAAAAGTGAGGCAGAGTGTATATTTTCTCACATCAGTGACACATTTTAATTGTCAAATGTGAATTAAAAGGTTATATGCAAATATTGTGACCTAAAATAGAAAAGATCAGAACAAAGGACTTTTATCTGACTATTGGGGTAAGGTGCAGATTGTGGTTTAGTGTGAGTGCAGCAAACAGAAGATTTGGAATAGTTTTTAGCAGATCAGAGAGATTAGCTGCTTAAGAATAATAAAAGTTAAAGCACCTTGGAAACCTGAGGAAAGCTCCCAAAGCCAGTGATTGGTTGATAATCTGCAGTATATGGGATAAATGTTCTCTGTCTGTCATCGGTGTTTTACACTGACATGTTGGGCTTTACCACACAGATATTTGTAGTATGTGGTGTAGAATTGCAATTGCATCCCTCTGCCTTTCTGTTCCTAACTTTCCTAAATTTTCTGTTTGTTATACTGCTTCCCTGTCTTATTTTGTATATAATTCTTTATATTTTCTTAATATACTCACATCTCTCCCACTGTCACTCTGCAGAACTTTGACTTTTTCGTCAGCCACTACAGTAACGTGAGTACGCCTCCGTGTGTTCACGTCTACAAACTGACCAGCTCAGAAGGTGACCCACTACACATGGTACCTGAGTTTTGGGCCAGCATGATGGAATCACCAGGTAAACGGGATGCAATGTAACCAACCAGCCATACAATAGTTCTCTTAATGATTCAATGTGCAGAGTTTTTATTGACATGATTGGGCTCACTCAGCTTTTCTTTGAGAGTAGTCCGGCCAAATGTAAAGGTTGACCAAATATCTGTGGTTTTATTTTTGGAACAATCAATAGAGTCGAGTCTGTGGGGGAAAGTTGAGGTCTGGCTTTGATTAGATCAAGGACAGTCAGTTTGATCTACAGTGGCGTCCTCCAGACGATCCTGACTGCAATTGGATAATATGCTAATAGATTCATGGTGAGCGCTTTGTGTTCGAGTTGATTGTCGTTACGATTCATTATAATGTACCACTAGTGAGAAGGCAAGTCTTTACTGTCTTGTTGAGTCTTTACGTGTGTTTCTGCTTTAGCAGAGCAATTACCACCCTAACACAGATGAACCCCCCAGTTCCAGTGTGTCATTTACTTTTCACAAGAAAATGCATCACAATCTAATGCCAAATAAATAATTTGGGCTGTGCAAAACTAGTACTTTTTTTTTTTTTTTAATGCACTTAATTGAATCCGCTGTACAATTTGTGTGCTTTCATGTATTGTTTTGCAGACCCTTTTATTTTGGTCAGGTTTCACTAGGAGTTGACCTACAATCCATGATAGATTTGGATCTTGCTACATAATGACTGCGTGTGTTAATATGTCTTCCAGGTTGCCCAGGAGATTATAGTCCGCCTGAGATTTTTGACTTTCCAGGAAAGTCAGGCTTCCAGCTTTATGGGATGGTATATAAACCTCATAACCTGCAGCCAGGCA
The DNA here is from genome assembly GCF_021292245.1 of Micropterus dolomieu. NCBI lineage: Eukaryota > Metazoa > Chordata > Actinopteri > Centrarchiformes > Centrarchidae > Micropterus > Micropterus dolomieu. The sequence goes on from NC_060155.1 coordinate 19,531,743, forward strand.
GGAAACACCCAACTGTTCTCTTTGTGTATGGAGGCCCGCAGGTTTGTGGATCTTATTTCTGTGTTAGTGGTACTTTGAACCTGTTTTACTGTGTAAATTAAGACAAAAAAAGCCATTTAGGACAACATTCTGCGTCTGTATGTGTATTTAGGTGCAGCTGGTGAACAACTCCTTCAAGGGGATGAAGTACCTCCGTCTGAACACGCTGGCCTCTCTAGGGTATGCTGTGGTTGTCATTGATGGGAGGGGTTCCTGTCAGAGGGGCCTTGAATTTGAAGGAGCGCTGAAAAACAAAATGGTAAAGTAAGAGTCGGATAATTAAATCAATTCAGTATGCGCATTTAAACAGTCTTGTAAGGTAACCACAAAAAGATCTCCAATTGCCAGGTTAAAAAAGACTTTAATTTGCCTTTGTCTCAGGGTCAGGTGGAGATTGAAGACCAGGTGGAGGGGCTGCAGTACGTGGCGGAGAAGTTCAACTTTGTGGACCTGAGCCGTGTTGCTATTCACGGCTGGTCCTATGGCGGTTTCCTCTCTCTCATGGGCCTCATCCAGCGACCCAATGTCTTCAAGGTTAGGAGGGTTTTTAGTACATCAGCACTTCTTTTATCCTTTTTATTTGAACCCTTTAACCATGCACTCGCTTTCTAACAGTTAGCATTCTCTTCTGCCTCTTTTTGAAAGAATTAAAAAGCATAGTTTATATCTAGTGTCACTAATGTAGTCCACTTTAAACAGAATTCATTTCTGAATTCCTGAAGTATTGAGTCTCAAAACTAAACTTGTGATGTAGTTTCTCCTTACATCCACATGGTGTCGGTGTTGTACAATGTACTGGCTGATGTAGCCTTCATTCAGTTAGGAGATTTGCAGATATTTCCTGGTGGGCGAGAGGGATTGTGAGTTTAATTTTGTGTACCAGTGTGTTGGGGAAAGAGCCAGGCTCGTTGGCATGGCAGTCAGAGAGCATACTCAACTGTAGTGACAGTACTCCATCACACAATGTTAGTTTTAGCCAACTGAGCCATAACGTCAGAATCTACTGTAGAAAACCACCACCTGGCTCCTGTACCATATTTGGACCTCGATTATAACTGCTTGCCATTCTAGTTCATTCTTTATTTTACATTCTTTTTTCACCTGACTACATTGTGCTTCCCTGCTAGTTGGCTATTGCCGGTGCCCCGGTGACTGTGTGGATGGCCTACGACACCGGCTACACAGAGCGTTACATGGATGTGCCTGAGAACAACCAGCAGGGCTACGAGGAAGGCTCTGTGGCGCTGCACGTGGACAAGCTGCCCAGCGAGTCAGTACACACACTTATCTGAACACGCTATAACGCCTGTTTGCCTGAATTAGCAGTTCTTTGATTTTAGTGCTTGAAGCTTCTAAATTTTAAGATATTATTGCACCTAAAAGCAATACTGCATGTGCCGTCTAATCAGATAGATGTTTGTATGCGTTGCATTATGGCTGCAGGGTACTTTTTCTGTTTCCTGTCAAGTCATGCCTCAGTCAATCTCGTGTATGAACCAAAAACGTTATGACATGGTGATGGCATTGTTAAAACATTTATGTCTCGGGTCATCCTTGACCTAAAATGTGATCATGACATTTTGAATCGAAAGCAGTGCTTTAAGAAAATGTGTCCATGTCTGTGTAGCTAGTATTTTTTTTTAAATGCACTTTCAGGTCTGTTCATGTTTAGTGTACACGTTAGATCCTTCCACGGATACTTGAAAATCAAAAACAATTAGGGCTTCATCGTTTTTAAGATTTGAGGTGGCTGGCTAAGTCCAGCTTCAGTGTTTAGGAACATTTTCATGTACCAATCATAATGAAATCAGGAGTCTTTACTATTGGGCAACATGTGTTATTTCAAGAAGTGCAGTGTATTTCTTATAAATGGAAGCCTATAGTTTTTGAAACCATGTAATCCTTGTCATTCCAGGCCCAACCGTTTGCTGATTCTCCATGGATTTCTAGATGAGAATGTGCACTTTTTCCACACCAATTTCCTAGTGTCACAGATAATCCGTGCTGGGAAGCCCTACCAGCTTCAGGTTAGCATTGCAAATGTTATTCCACACAACGTAACACATCTTTCTGAAGTTTTGATATGAAATTTCTCTATACTAGGTTGATGAAATTTGCATACGTTTTCAGCATAAATGTTGATCTGTGAAGTACCCGAGTATGCTTTCTGCTCTCCATAAATATACCAAACCAACAAATAAATGTGTTAGGTATATTGGCTTAGACCACCGTAATCTTTAATGGTAGTAAAGTACAGGAGATGAACCAAATTCAGGATTGTATACTAAGAATGACACTTTCCAAAGCAGATTTTACAGGATACACATGTAATACACATCACTGTGTAATTTGGTTGCACCATTTCAATTTTCCAGGTATACCCCAACGAGCGACACAGTATTCGTTGCCCAGAGTCTGGAGAGCACTACGAGATAATGCTGCTGCACTTTCTACAACAATACCTCTAAAATGAGACAACAGAGGAGAAGTGAAGTCTAGTTCCCCCTCTGTCTTCCTTGACCCCTCCAGTACACTGCTCATCTTTACTCTCGCTGACCTCCTCACCCTATCCGTTCGCCCCATCGAGAGACTATCAGACACTCTGCAGCCACTAGCCACTCTCTCCTATGAACTAGTCACGTAACTTCCCCATTATACTTCCCTCTTTCGCTCGCTTGTTCTGTTACTCACTTGCTCGCTGTGTCTCCTCCATGCCCTCCCCCCGGTGTACAGTCTGGGTTATGGTTTACGAGCACAGAGATTTGGTGTTTCACCCTGAAAGCTGAACAAAGACAAGGACATACGGAGGAATATTTGCAGGCTGTGTCACATTGACTCATCGCTCACCCACTTCCCCGTCTCTGCAACCATGATGGTTTTTGCCAAATGTTATCGTGTTGTTTTCCCCCTTGCTCCACCTGTTTTATTCATTTGAGTCAGTGGTAGGAATGGGGTTACAGTTCACACATATGAAATGGAATCTATATACATATTCGCAGACATGAGCTCAAACACTATATACACATCTAAAAGACAGTTTATCTCGTACGCAGACACTCACAAGCACACAAACACAGAATTGCAAAATCCATACATACTGGGAGTGTGCATCTTGCGGCCTGTGTAACGATGAAGAAAGGTAGAAAACCGAGACTCTTCCTCTGTGCACTTGTTTTAAGTGTGTGTTGTTTAAAATAAAACATTTTTATGTTTTTTTTTTATTATTCTTTTTTAATGAGTTCTGACAGAAGCCGCTCATTGATATTTTTGCGCCATTTTCTCCCGTCACATTACATTGCTCGAGATGTCTGCTTGCCTTCTTCAAACATAATTTATATTTGCCAAAGTACCTCTTGACTCTTGATCATGCTGGTATTTCCTTTTTTTACTGCAATAAAGACAACAGGAGGGTGAGCATTGGAGTCTTACAACAGCTTTGTACCACCAGAATACAATTTGTACATGATAATGAATAAATGTATGAATCAATCACAAGCTCTGTTTTACTACAGTAGTCTTTTTCAAGTAGTTACAAATAATGCATGTTACACAGGTGCAGCATGTGTTGCTCTGTTAGGTGCAAATGTGTTTTGCATATTAAAATCGACTTTAACACTTCATTATACTCCGCCTGATGTCCTGTTCACATCAGAGCTGTACCTGACCAAAACGCAATATTGCTACAACAAGGGCTTTCAACCACTCCAAACCTTGCACAAGTGAATCAGCAGATGTTGGTCGTTTTGGCCACTTCCTCTGTGGACAGCACAGTTGTCATGGTAATATTTTAATAGTGGTGTACTCCTCGGAGGTGAGTGATGCCTAACCTTGATCTGATAATGCCACAGAAGTGTCATAATGCATTCTGCTACCCTTATTTAAAATCACGGATTCTGTACAGAGGAATACTGCCCAGCCTCAGTGTGAAACATCACCAAGCAGGTGTCTAGCATTGCAGTGTTGAGGATTTTAACACAAGGTTTGTTGAGGTAGTCACCTGCCATGCTCCACATTGCAGCCAGGCACCAAGTCCCCACAGTTTTAAATCACCTATTGGTTGACAGCCAGGCATTGACTTTCATTGGCTGTACTGGCACCCTGAAGGGAAAGGTCAGACCACACTCTTATCAGATCAGCTGTTACAGAGGTTGATCCTGAACCATTTGTCAGTGCTCGAAGGATCATTGTGGATGAAGCACATTAACAGTAAGCCCATCAAGGAACTAGAAAGTGGTGCAATGAGAAATTCAAGCTGACACCTTGAAGCTCCTGAAGTTTGCTTCCACGTAATGTGATTAAGCTGCTAAAATCTAAGATATAAGACATCTGCCACGTGTGGTGCAATGAGATGGTTTAGTTTAATATTTGTTTGCATTGTTGTTTTCAGTTTAGTGTTTTATGCTTGGATACTATAAGTTGTACTTGTTGCAGACTTATGCACACAATACATGGACAAAAGGCAATATTAGTTAAAATCAATTTTATTGACTCAATATGCCCATAAAATGGTTATTTTCTCTTTAAAAAAACTATTTTACAACTGGCAAATACAACAAAGACAATATAAATTACAAACAGGCAGCACCAGAAATATATGTGTGTGTGTGTATGTATATATATATATAGATAGATACTTTACGGCATTTAAATAAGAAAAAGAAACATCTACAATAAAACTCTCAAGTCATCAGGACAACAGATAGTGTCACAACAAATCAGTAACAGTCAGACATTCCTTCATACACTATGTACAAAACCATGTCTCTCATCTTAAAAGAAGTCAATATGACTTATCAAAGCTTCCACAGAGAAAGGAAAGTCAGTGAAGAATATTACATACATACATTAATTTGATTCAAAATTGCAGGCAGAATATATATTGTACAAAAGGCTGAAATGGTTTTCAGTGCCTCATGAACTGCTCTCCGAAATCAGTTTCTGCATCGTAATCCTAGTTTACAGTGATTTATAACTTTACATAATGCTTTTCAACACTAATCTCAACATGTTCATGTGGAAAAGGATTTTTTTTTAATTAAGTCACCATTTGGTCCACACCATTGGGTTTAAAAAGCTTGCTTAATCTGCCTGCATTTCACTCCTCCATGCGTTCTTTACAAAATAAGAGCAGTTCTTCTGTTTTTGTGCTGACAGTGCTGTTTACCTGCTACAAAACCACATTCAGACTCAACAAAAGCCCGCATACACAGTTGACACCACATGTCTGGTGATGAGTCTCGACTTGTTGGAAATCCTTTGTGGCTTACAGCACTGTGATGAGCTGGGACTCGCCCTGTGATGCTCTCCTCACTAGGGGCCCCTGCTTCATGCCAACAGGAGGAATAAACTGCAATGGTACAACATGTGAAAAATTTGCAACTGTACGTTTAAGTTTTGTCCATTTTTCCATCTGTGGCTTTAGGTGCAGGGCAGGAATCTACTTGTCTCACAGAGCACACTGCAGTGGAAACATGGAACTCATTTAATGTGAGGTCTTCTGGCTTCTCTTTCCTTGCAGGGAAACAACCAGGGAAAATGGAAAACTCTACCTCATCAACTGAGTACCAAAAAAAGAAAGAATAGTCCAAAATCTACTTCTTTCTCCCCCGTTCTCTTTGTCTCAACTTTTTCTTTGAGTCTCTTTTTATAGTTTATGACTTGTTTTCAATTGCAGCAGGGGCGATCATCATCACGCTGGACTTCAGAGGGTAATAGCGGCCCCTCCAGGTCTTCCAAAAGATGCCCTGCTTCCTCTGGTGCCGCTGCTTAGGAGGAGGGCTTTGGAAGTATCTACCATTTAAGTTGGAGCGTCCACAATTACTGAACCACCAGCCACCTAGGAAGAGAAAGGACAATAGCAGATTAGGTGCTGCCTTCAAGTTCTATCCCAAATTTGGAAAATAAACTGAGGCTTCTTATCAAGGTGACTTCCAATTAAAACGTACCTGAAAGGTGCTTGGCACAGTTGGTGTCATTTTTCTGGTCGTTGTCTTGGTCACGGGTGGAAAAAGGCAAGCCTGAGGTGGCGTCAGTCCCCAGAGAACTCTCCAAGGTGCTAAAAGCGTCGGTCTCCTGAATCTGGAGCGAGTATTTGGTTTCCTCGCCGCCCAGACTGAAGGGGAGGCGGAGAGACGCTAAATCATCACTCCAATCGGAGACCTTGATGTTGAGGATGTAGCCACCATCTTTAGCAATGGAGTGGATCTTTTCTAGACCAAGCCAGAACTCTCCTGGAGAAGAAGACATAGAGAAGAAGAGAAATGGTGAGAAAACTACCCAGAGCTGAGGAACGTTTGCCTTTGTTCTATTTTAAGCTCGTCAGTGATAAGATGCTTTTGCAGGCCAGGTCCTTCTCTCTGCAGTGATAGTAAAAGACAGTAATACGATGTGCACTACTCTGATCTTAGCCAACTTGCCGGCTAGCTCTTGTCCTGTCCAGTTTTGCAATTACTGAGAGTGAAATCAAAGTCAAAAGAGCATTTACCATTCAGGCTGCCAAAGCCGTTCTCGTAGGCCTGCCATAGTTGATCAAAGTCCACTGAGCCATCTTGGCGCCTTTGGATCACTGTCCATCCACCCTCTAGACAGGAAGACGGAAAATGGTTGATCAGAAAAGATTGCATGAACCATAACAGCAGCTTCTTGTGCAGTTTGGAGACTGAACTATTTTTCTGTTTCAGTCTGTCACTGATTGTCTAAGTAGTTAGCAATTGTTGGCCATCCTGCACAGAGCAGGACACAAAGCACAAAATGGGAAGACTTTTTACTACACATACCAGCTGACATCTCACAGAAGACATTGAAGGGCTCTGTGTTTATTGGCTTGATGGTGTAGACCCCACTGGTGGTCTCTCCTCTCAGAAACAGCTCATGACAATCTGATGCCATTTCTAGGAGAAGAACAAAGTGGGGGGAAAAAACAACAATGTTGAGACAAACAGCTCTGTACAATGTTACTGCTATTTATACATTACACATTTAACATTGACATTTTTGGCATCATCTTCATCCCACCGGAACTTTGCATTGTTATTGTGACAAACAGGTAAAACCAGTTTGTAAAATTGAAGCTGAATGTTTTCTGGCTCACTGCCAAAGTCTTAAAATGTTTCTTGTTTTGAAGCAATTTTAAATACTATTTTGGCATGCATGCTTTTTTAAAAAGGGGCATTTGTGAATCCGAGCTTGTTTACTCCATCCAGCATCCATTAGTGGTCATTCAGAGTTAGGGAACCTCTCAGCGAAAGGTTTCTCTGCGCTGCAAGAGCCGACTGTTTGCAAATATGACTATCGTTTCAAGTGAGCTTATCAACAAGTCTGGAGATATAAATGTTTTCCCGATAAAGCCTTTGACTTAGCCTTAACAAGAGGGAGATGGTGAGTGAGAACTTCTTTCTCTGTTATAAATATGACCTTTCTCCCAGTTCCCAAGCAGATTTTCCTCTTTACGGCTGCTTGCCCTTCCAGGCTATTGAGTTACACACTACTACCCTTTACATTCCTCAGCCCCCTCCTCCCCGTCCCAGATCCCCCTCCTCTCTGGCTCGTCACACCTCCTTCACGTGCACAACAGTCGGTGACGCAGGGGTGCATGGCTGGTGCATGGCCAGTGCATGGCTGGTGCATGCTTGAGGAGTGATCAGAGGGTGCTGAAGGGGGAATAGGGACTGTGTTTGTAAAGGGCCAGGGGCAGTAAGACAAAGCAGGGGAGCCAACTGGAGCTGCCATGTGCCTAATGAGGCACAAGACTAACAGCGCCTCTTCAATAATCCTTTTTACCATGAATGACATCATCACCTGACATCAAATATATTTAAAAAATGTCAATAAAATGTAACTTTTCGTTTTTTTATTATTATTTGTGGTCAGGGGTTCTCCTGAACTTTGGCACACTTCTTATTCCTTACAATGGGATAGAAGCAAGAGAGGGAGGTGGGGGGTTTGTGTGTAGGGATGGGGGAGGAGAGGTGAGGATGACTGAAGACGAGATGGAGGAGGAGGGGGTGGAAGGATGTCTGACTCCTTGACAGATCTAGGGGAAAGGTTGCTCATTATTGAGGGATATACAAATGTTTGTTTTACACAAAAAGGTGGGAAGTCTTAAAAGGGAGGTGGGATATCTGTACAAAGTTCACAGATAAATATAGACAGCCTTTTCCCATTTTCCCTCTGTTTTTTTTCTTGGCTCAGGCACAAGGACAGTAATCTGAGGAACCCTGCATGCTAGATTTGCACAAAGCCTCCCTTTGCCTTTTCCAGGTTCCCGTCTCCACCCCCTCCAACAACAGAAATGATCAGTGAGTAATCCTGTTGAGCTGTGTGACCCTGACTGAATGCTCTCAGAGACCAGCGAACTTTCCCCCAGTTGAAACCTTGCCAGACAAACTTGTCTCTTTTTTCCTCATTCCACAAATCCTGCTGATGTCAGAGCTCTGAGGTGTTATTGTGATTTGTACTGGCTGACTGGTGTTCACCTTTCACCTACTTCTGTGGCAATCGGAAACAGAGGTTTGACTTGAAAATTTAGTCTAAGTTTTATTGATCTATAATTATTAAAAATCTACTATTTCAATGTGCACTTTAAGTGTGTATCCAGTCCAGGACAGTGTGGATGAAACTGCTGATCCAGTCAGTTAAGTGTAATACACAGTATGAAGGGCATTCTGACAGTGTTCATTTCCATTTCTCTTTGAAAGTACTTTATGTGGTGTTGACTGAAATAAAATGAATGATAAATATTTTAGTTCATATTCCTGAAAAGTAGGAAGCCTAATTAACATTTTGAAATAACTTAAAATAACTTTGTTTTTGTTTTTTTTACTAATTTAACTGTGTAAAGTTATCTTGTATTAGCTGAGTAATGTCATTAGGATTTCACGGGCTTAAAGGCACAGCTTCAGCAAAAAGTCCACCAGCTGATATTTCTGGCGTCACGCTGAGCAGAGAAGCGTGATTAGATTCCTTGATTTTAATTGCTAGTGATTTAAGCGTCTTTATGGTCTGACTAAACAGATGGCCTGCCACATTTGGCGTCAGATTTTGTTCAGTCGACTTAAGACAGTGCCAACAGGGGATGTTGGACGTCTTTCTGGCTTTACTTACCGACTGGTGAGTCGCGTTGCTCCGCGGCGCCACTTTGCTCGGAGCCGTCAGTGTTGCTGCTCCGCAAGGCTGGTCTCTGTCGTGACTGTTGGATCTGAAAAGAAGTTACGAACCACTTATGAGATTGCCGAAAATGTGACAAAATAATAATAATAAAAAAAACTATTACTCTGATGTGGGATGCAGAACCGTTTGTTTGCAAGCTGTGTGAGTAATTGTAACGCTTCCTCACCTGACTTTGCAACGTCCTGATGCGCACATTCTGCTTGTCAAGCTTCTCCTGCTGGAGTCTGATCCTCTCCACCAGATGATCAATGCGCCTGTTCTGAGCCTCTAGCATCAGCTGACAGAAAAATAACAAGATACCACATTTTTAGCAATGTATCAACTTTTATTCCCGTCTGTGCGTACAAATGTGCCCATGGCGCTTTTTAACTTTAAAAGACATCGCCAAATACACACCACAGTCTACATAACACACAGGCCACCTGCAGGATTTCATTGAAAAGCCTGAGACAAAAAGATCCCAAGACACATGTCCACCCCTTTATGACAGGCATATGCTTTCCAACCGACAGTGGTGCGGTTATGTAACTCCCTCATAGCGCGGGATTTTCCACCACACTATAAAGCCTTCAGGCTGACAAACTGCATTGTTAACGTAGACCAGCAAAGAAAGCACAACTGTCACACGCGCCCCTTCCACCACTCTCCAGGTTGTAAAATGTCACAGCTGTGAAAATTATTAACACATTCTTGTAGCTGATGCGTACAGACTATACTTTTAGTGTTTCCCTGCACGTACTTCACGTCCCTTCTTGTGCTGGCTTGCCCCCCCCCCCCCCCCAAAAAAATACACTACGCCCACCACCCCAATGCTTGTCCTCTGTGCATTTGGATTTAGTGCCTTTCAGCTCATGGAAAAAGCACACTGTTGCGTACACCCAATTTAACCATCTACCATCTAGAGTCTTTAACCATCTTACTGCAGTACATAAAAACACTTTGCACTTCTCTGTGGGGGCTTTATGGTATAATATCTTGACGTAATGAACATAGGAATAATATTTTGAATACACTGGAAAGCCTCTTTTTGACAACCCCACCATCCCTCTGATAACACGATTCTGCCTTCCCCAAGAAATTATCATAATCAAAAACCTAAGTCAGAAGCTCTTGTATCCTTACCTGGATGTTACGAGCATCACTGTTGTTCTTGGCACCGGTGTTCGTGTCAGCCAGCATCGTCTCTCCCTGCAGCATGCTGTCCACCCTCTCTTCCAGCCGGCTCATCCTCTCGCTCATCGTCCTCCTCTCCTGCTGCATCTCCTCCGCCTTCTCCCTCAGCCCTGCTGTGACATTCAGCAGCTGCCCCTCTCTGTCCTCCAGTCCATGGGCACGAGCTTTCAGGGCCTCCCCCTCTACTCTCAGTTTCTGGCCTTCCTTCCCCAGCTCGGCCACGGTGCGATTGAAGACCTTCAGCTTGCTGGAAATGTCCCTCATCTGGACTTTGGTTTTGTCCACGTGCTCCTTCAGGCCCTGGCCCAGCTGCAGTAGCCCATGGGCAATGACATTTACATCATCCCACGCTGCATACTGTACACGCTTCTCCTTGGCAGCACTGCCGGAGGGTGAGCCCCCTTTCCTCTCGAAAGGGAAACCTGTGGCCATGAGCACCACCAGGCAGAGAGTCAGAGTTGCCAGTGTTGTCTTCATTGCTGTCGTTGTCCTAAGCTGTTGAAATGTTGCTGTAAATTTAGTTTTTTCCTGATGCAGAAGGGTGCAGTGTCCTGTCCTGTCTTCTTGAGTCAGCATTAAGAGCTCAAGCTTCAGGCTCGACAGTTATAGCACTACTGTTATATAGCTTCCCAGCCCTCAAGTCAAGCTATGAGCTGCCTGCCATTGGCCAGCCGAGGAGAGGGAGGGGTGCAGTCACTCTCAGGTTTCTGTCCCTCCTTCACCTCTCTATTAAATATTCATGTCAGAGGCGGAGGAGGACATGATATAACAAAAAGATTGTCTTTCATCTCCGCACTGTGGGAGACGGGGTCTACATTATCTTCTGCCGGGAAAGTAAACGGTGATATCCGCAGCAGTGAAACAAACGTCTTCATTTATTGTGAAATGTTGCTGAAACGGCCGAATTCCCGGATTCAAGGATTGCGTGACTTTTGCGGTAGCCAAACCTGCACAAATAAGGCAAAAACAAACCCTTAAAGGAATCCGTAAGGAGTTGGCAACTCATTTGCATGTAGGCCTAGGCCTATTTAAATTATAGGCTACATTGTCCCTTTCTATGCAAATGAGCCTCATTGCAAAAACGTGAAAGCCACGAACACCAGCGTTAATAGCGCAGTTAGAGTGAACTTATTACCGTCTTCGGAGAGTTGGTGTTAACTGAAGCTCATTTTAAAAGGGTGTCACAACCAAACTTTTAAGTGACCATGGCAGCGGTGATTGTAGCCAGGCGAAGCATCAGCGCACAGGTGGCACAGACAGTAGGCTACAATACCTGATAATAACCACGATGGAATGAAGCTGGGAAACAAGATAAAACCAGAGTAGAGAAAACTGCTCTCCGTGCGCTCAGACGCATGAGGGGGAACGCACAATTAAAGCATCTCAAATAACAATCACTCTGACAAAACACTCCGTGAGTCATAGAAAAGCGAGCAAAATCCCGCAGGTTGAAATGAATGAAAGAGCAGGGGGAGTAAATGGACAATTAGAATAATTATAATTATGATTAGAATAAGTTCTCTTTCAAATTTCAAATATTTTGACATTTGAGTGGATTTATAACATTAAAGATTTCTGACTCACATGTTGCATGGCCATGTCGTGTGATCGTCTATTTCGATAGCTTACTATTTTAAGAAGAAATATTATTGGAACCACTAGCTACAGATTAACATTTAACATACATTTATGGGCTAATATTATTAGCGCAACATTTTTTGTGAATCGGACCGTGAGACGAAATTCTTAATGAATTCACCCATAAGTGTAGTAGCCTATTCTGAACAAGTGAGCTAATGCAGTCACCAGCACAGGGGACACCCTGAAATTGCTTGGCAAGGTTAACAGAACTGTCTATTAGGCTACTACGCTCATAACATAGAGTTAATTCAGTATTCATAGCTCAAAACATGTCACAGTAGATCTGCAGAAATATCACAACCTTGTTTAACAGGCCATTTTTTAATATCAGGAAACAGCATTTACAGTAAACCGGTTTGATTTGACCGAAGTGTAAAAAAATGCACTAAGCTGGATAATGAAAGTGAAAGTGGAAAATGCCACAATGTGCTGCACTGTAACTGGACCGCACACGCTGACCTTTATAGAGCGGATTCATCGCCATTTGAGGGGAGAATTGGAGCCTCCTCTTTATGTCATTAATTCACACAGTCATGAAGGGAAGATCTCTATGCAACCCGTGTGTTGTAACGTCACTTTATTGTTCCCAACTGATGATATCTTGTCATTCAGTATAGGCCTATGGATCTTGCTATTTCTGTATTTTTTCTGTCCTATATGTATAGCTATATATAGGCTACTGTCTTTGCCTATTAAGGATCACGTGCTGTTCTTACTGAAAGTAATTTGATGAACAAGGCAGAGAAGTATTAAAAATTTGTAATTTGTAAATTACTTTTGTGTTATTCAAATCTGTGTGAATTCAGACAAAATAATTAACAAGAATTGATCTGCACAACAGTTATTCTGGCTTCCTGTCATGGGAGGATCTCCTTGACCCTTTATTTCTCTTTAAATTGAATTAGCCCGATTATCAGCTCTAACCCTGATACAGATAGATGAGATCATAAATTAAAAAAACATTTCTAATAGATGTTATAGAAACAGTATAAGGATGATTTCTCAATCATTTTTCTGGGGATAACTTGAGGAATGAATGAAGTCAGTAACACCGTCGAGCACGTCAGGGGAGGTGTTAAAACGAGGTGCTCCTCAGCGAAGATCTGCTGGAGGCCGCGAAGACTGTGAGAATTAGGGGAAAGTTCACAGCACAGAGAATGCCAACATTACGTGCAGTAGTTTTTTTTTCTTTAACAGCCTCTGCATGGGAGCATGCAGGGCACAGGCTACGTGATCAGTGGCCAGACCACAAAGAAGGAGCTGGTTTAACCCTCTGCTGTCTGCAGCCCGGACTAAGTAGGTGAAAGGTAACTGGGAGACTGCTGACGTTGCTGAGAGGGGGAATGTAACAATCATGCATTATTTTCTACAAATCCTTGGCAGAGAGAGGGTTTCCACCAGGAGGTCCAAAGACTGCTGTGTTCCAGTGAAAAATGGGTGTTACTAATTCAGTTTGAGTAATCTTTTCCTTCAGGAACACTGAGGTCAGTGCAGACAGATTTCCTTTTGTTTGTACAAACCTAAAGACCTGTGTGTTAGCTGCAGTGGCGATTCATCTCCTATCAGTTCCAGTGCAGCAGGCCTATCATTGAATGGAAACATGTTTTTAATTTGCTGAAATATTTTTCACAGGTGAAGGAAAGGTGAAGTGGTTGAAAGGAATCTGTCTACAGCAGGGCAGGAACATGACACCCACTTAACCTAACAAATGCAGTATTAGTTGAACTTGACAGTCTGGTAGGCTACATGATTGTCATGATTGTACATGTAGGCTAAAGAATGCACATCCCCTATTTCATTCTTCTGGGGCATTACACAACCTGGCAGCTATGTGAGCAGGGTGTGCAGTAGAGGGTGTGAAAGAAGCCATCATTTGTGGCTTTTTTGCGGTAATGTCTGTGTCACATCAGGCAAACAGATGACTCATTTTATATTTAAAGGAACACTAAAGATCCCTCTGACGTTCAGATTTAGAGAAATATGTCTGAATGTGGAGGCTCAGATGAATTACAGCCGTGTGTCAGTCAGGAGGAGCTGGTTGTTTAAGAGCTTGATGAAACATATGTGTGTGGGTATGTTCTGGAAAACTGTGAATTTGTGGTGCGAGATTGCAGTTGGCATGATTCAAACTGTCAAGGAGAAATTCAGTTTTGTAATCATACTTGAAGGATGACATGCTTGTTTCCATCATGGTCTTAAAGACACTATTGAATAATAGTTAACATGTTATTCTCCTTGTGGTTTCATCAGTGGTGGGAAAAGCGTTTTAGATATTTTAGTAAAAACATTAACACCACAGTGTAAAAATACTCCATTACAAGTAAATGCAAGTGCATACAAAATGTCACTTAAGTACAAAAAGCGTTAAAAAAAGGCTATAGGTATTTTAATACTTGACCAAGGTGGAGCAAAGTTTAATTAGCCTATTATATATATATATATATATACATATATATATATAGTGTCAGTTATCTTAATCTGTAACAGTGTAACATATTTTGTAAGATTACATGTTTTGTATGTTAAATTTGAATCCACAATGCAACTAATAGCCTAACTGCATGGTGTCAAAAATTGTAGTGGAGTAAAAATAAAATATTTTCTTTCAGAATGTGGTAGAGGTTAAGTATGAAACAGCTCCAAATGGAAATACTCCAGTAGTGCCTCAAAACAGTCCTTAAGTACACTATTTGAGTAGTTAGTTACTTTCCACCACTGGATTTTACCCAGACTGGAATAAAGAAAAAGATCATTACTGGATCCATTGACACAGCTTATTCAACTTCCAAAAATGGCTGCTCCCATCTCTACGCTGCATGGTGACCTTTTACCCAGATTCCAAACACAGAACATCTGTAAATCCCAGTGCAGCCCCCAGATTTAGTCATATACAATGGGTTGGAAAAAGGGATGAAGGGAAAAAAACAGGTGCTGGAGCCTGTTAGAGCCGCAGACCACTGGTTCCCATGGATAGACACTGATCTTTTCCATTTGGGACTATTTTATGAGGTTTTTGGGGTTTCACATTCCCTGATTTTTTTTCCACGTATATTGCCAGAAATACATGTCTGAATGTAGTCCAATGAAGTAAATAATGTCAAATAAAGATTTTGACCAATTTTGAGAACAAAACTGAAGGAAAATAAATACATTTTCAGCTTTCTTCAGACCTATGAGATCTCAGCACATTACATACCGTACATACGGTATGTACGGTATGTAATATGCTGAGACTTATTTATGCTGAGACTCTATTTTTAATATGCTGACACTTATTTATCTCAACTCATCCATCATCAGATAGGGCACCCAAATAAACTCACATAAACTTGGGTTGTGTCACCTCACCTCTCTCATGAATCAGCTAGAGGAAGCAAATTTCACGATCCCTTTGTTCCTCATTTCTGATATCATGAGATATTTATGAGTCAAAGACGAGGAATGACCTTTTTGGCTGACTTCATGCTCACAGAGGTTCAGGGTGCTGAATGGAGCTCATGACTATCTTGTGATTGACTTTTAATAGCCTTAGTCAGTCAGGATGGCATGGAGAGGGACATCTAGAAGAGCTGCAGGGAGGGACCTGTTCTAAGAAGATGGATGCTGCTGTCAAAGGCCTGTCATAAACATAAATGATGAAGTAATAGTCGATAAAAATGATATCTGGTACGAGATTTATGTGTTTTGGTAGGGGTGTGGGCAGGAATGTACAATATGTTAGATTTAAATTTGATGGTTTTTTTACAGCCTGATTTATAGGCGTAGAACATTTGACTTTCAAAGCAGGAGAAGCACAGCATAACTGATAACATTAATAATGGCTCTGTTCTATTAAATGTTCCAGTAAGCCATGTCTGTGAGTCAACATGCATGCTACCAGGACCCTGAAAGTGTACACCTAAATGGAATGCAGCCACAATAAATTATTAGTTACACCTGTGCCTCTCTGTAAAATATGATTAATCAGTCTCACTTAGAAAGTGATGGGTTTAGGGATATTGCTGCATGAGGTTTTTTTCCAGTTAAAGGGATTCTCATGTTATTTAGAAACAAATTACCTCATAAACTATGATTCAACTACACACCTTTTTACAGACATGGTTATAAGTGAGAGATATAATAAGCCTGCAATATCTATTCTAATTTCAAAAATCAATCAAATCAGGGAGTACAGACAAACCAGCCAGATATACACATGTCCTGACAGGCAAGGTACAAATGTGCAGAGAAAAACATTTGCCTTAAATCAGAGATGCCGACAGCCAGGTAAAACACACTACTGCCTCCTAGTGGTACAAAGCAAGAGCAGATTGTTTATGTTTGTTCAACCTGGACCCCATTTATCCAGCGGGATCCAGTTGTTGACTGTTTTATATTGTAATTGTTGCCCCAGGAACTGCATACTGAATGTGATATGGCACTGAACCAAATAAAAACCTGCAGTTTTTCTTTTAGCCTCCAGCAGTCCTGAGAGACTAGGTGTGATTCATTTCACCCCTGGTTTGGTTCAACACAAACAAGCCCTGGCAGGGACAGCAGGCTGAGAGGATATAAGAGATTTCCTGTGAGGACACTGACATGCTGTGCTTGGACAATGATGGTCCCCATTTGGCATCCACATATATCAAGAGACTCCTTCAGTTCCCACAAATATTTGACTTGCCTTTTTATATTGCCAAAAGTTTAAAAATCTGCATATGGTCAACTATTGTAATGCACATATAGGCCTACACATGTCATTCACGCATGTATCTTCTTTGTCACTGTCAAATTTATTTATATAGCACATGTAAAACAACCACAGTTGACCAAAGTGCTGAACAGGGTAAAATACTTGTATCCTTTTACATTCCTTATATCTCATGCTCAGCTTACACATGCACTGATGTGTTACATGATACAAATGAATGCCTCTCATGATTGCCATGAGACACTTTACTTCTCAGACTGGTCAAAGGGAACAAGCTTCCACTGATGGATGACCCTTATACATCTTACCTTCCTCAGATGCTTTATGCTTTTCCCTCAGTACTTTCACTGCTCATCGACTAAATGAGTGTCCCAGCTGGCAGGAAGCAGAAAAATACAGAATGTACATACATCCCAATTTGGAAAATGTTAATACATATAGACTGGGGTTGACCTCAGCAGCTGTATATGTTGTGAGTTCTTCATGAAAATCTTCAGTGACTTCCAGTATTTTGGGTTAGGCTTGTCCCTGCACACTGAGCAAACAAATGCTGCCCATGTACGTTTTCAAACAGTATTAGAATTTAACCTCAGGCTAAATGCAGTAACTACATTTAGGAAAGACAACACTGAAGAATATATTCCTTTGAGTGAGTGCTCAGACATTTAATATCAGGGCGGTTAGGTGCCAGATTGCATAGAATTTGAGTAATTTGTTCCTTCATCTTCATTATTATTTATTATTTACTTCCTGGAAATCCAGAGTTAGACAACAGCTGTAAAAAAAAAAGTACCAACTTGATATGCTGAGTCTGTTTCTTATGCAAGACACCATGATGACAGAATGCACTGTACTGAACTGATGTTTAAAGTACTAGTTCCACGTTTTTGCTTTGTTTGTTAGATGAGAAGATTGATACTGTCACAGATGAAATGCAGAACCCAAAAGCATGCATATGGGCAGGTAGGAGGAAAAGTCTTTTAATTTAGAAGGGCCACAAGAAAGGGGAGCTTGTGGTTGGCTGATGTTTGGGCTGGGTGAAGGAAGGGTGGGGGGTGAAGTTTTGCAGAAGGCACATAAACATACCACGTGTTGCACAGCGATCCTGCACAGACTCGATGTCAGCACAGGGTTCTTACAGTGGTGAAGTGATGACTTGATAGCAGACAGATTGCTTGATTGGAAATGAAGGGCAGGTGTGCAGTGAGAGGGACCGCAAGGGGTAAGGGAACAAGCAACAGATAGACAAAACTAAAACCCACTAAGCACACCTCTCACCCACTAGGGGTAGAAAATAACAAAAAGGACTCTTTTCCAGAAGTTATGCTAAGCTAAAATAACAGTCCATAGGCTGTATGTTCATTGCACATGGCACAGATGCGAAAGTGGTGTCGATCTTCTCATCATTGGCAAGAATGTGAATAAGTTATTTCTCAAAATATTCCTTTAACTGTGTATTAATAACTGTAAATATACTAAAATACTGAATTATTGGTGGCATAAAAATATCAAAAGCATGTGTTTATGTAGATAATGAGGAACCCTGCTGTAAAATAATGTTGGCTCAGAAGAAAATCCCTCTCTGGAGGCGAAAACAAGTTACCAAGGTCAAGGATAAATTCCAATGCTAAATGCAGTTGCTGTAAATAACTCAAACACATATTTACGTTGTCTGGGGATTCTGCTCAAATGGGGCAGCTGTCAGCGCTAAACGAGCTCTGCAGAACCAATCCTTTACATTTCATGGACCCCAAACCTCAGATGTACAGACAGGATGCACTTCCCTCCAAGATTGTCCCTAAAACTAGCCCCTTGGTGGTGTGTACTGTGGTTATCAAGCCTGATTCCCATGAACTAATTGGCCTTCTTTGAAGCATTCAATCACGCATACTGTGTTTACCACAGAGTAAGGAGCACTCAAGGGCACTGGGTGTAGGTTACTGATCACAATGATACTAATTCATTGCACCATTCATTTTAATTAACAGGAGTGGAAGTGGAAACAGGTCAGTTGGAGGACACACTCAAACTGAAGAGGGATCTAACTGTGAATGGGGCCTGTTGTGGGAAAAATGTGGGTAACTGGCAGACAGCCTCTTACTGTCAAGTGCTAAGCAGCTGGTGGTTCTGAGAAGGAAAAGGAAAGAAAGCTTGAATTACAAAGTGTTCTTCAAGTCAGAAGGGGCTCTGACCTGTAAATGTAACACAGCAGCTGTGCACTCTTTAGCACTGAAATTTCTGCAGATTACTTCTACAGTTTGGGAAATTCTGTGAAGCTATCATGTATGTATGGTACAATAAAGCTGAATTGAATTGATAGAAGCTACAACCAGCAGCCTTAGCTTTACTTAGTGGACAGACTGGAAAAAGGGGCAAACAACTATGCTGGTTCTGCCCAAAGGTAACAAAATTTGCCTACCAGCACCTCTGAAGCTCACTTATTAACACATTATATCTCGTTTGTTGTGTACAAAAAACCAAGGTTTTTCTGTTGCCTGCCAACCTCACGGTGGCAACCAACCGTTGTAAAACCTATAAAAGCACATGTTGAAGCTGTTGGGCTTCGGTTTTTGTCCGGATTGAACAAATAAGATATAACACTTTCAGATTAGTTCTATTTCCCCATGTTTCTAGTTTTTGTTCTAAGCTAAACCACCTGGACTTGATATTCATCCCACATTATTTACCATGAAAACATCAGAGGGGTATCCATCTTCTCATTTAACTCTCTGCAACACAGCAAATAAGTGTATTCCCCAAAATGTCAAACTTTTAATGTTACCTTTAGTGAATGATGTTGTAGTGTGTTGAGACATGAGACTCAAACCAGAGAGGTAGAAACTAGAGTTTTACAACATTCAATAGAAAAGCCTATGCACTCCAAGAATAATTGGACGTCACATTGAGTTAATGACCTCTGACCATCTGTTCTCTGTTCTGTCTCTGACTGCCCTGATCCACATTAATCTAAAATCCTGAATCTAATTAAAATTGAGTGGCCTCACAAAGCGAAAGAAAACCAGTCTTGTGTGCAGTTATTTAGTATGTGTAGCTATTTTAGTTTAACAAAAATTACCTGTTGTGGTATATTGTGTTATCTTATTTTACTCCAGATAATTAATTTGTGATGATTAATTCTTTGTGCCTGGGGTGGAAAATGCAAAATTTCAGACTACAGGCGTGCTGGTAACACCCTCTTTTCCAAGCAGTCATTTCAAAAATCATTTCCCATTTGTCCCTCTTACTCACCGGCATAAATGACAGGTGAAATTTCCATGGAAAGATTTGGTAAATATTTTTGTCCAATCTGTGGATCTCAAAATCCACAAGCACCTCCAAAGCTCACTAATTGATGCATTATATCTTGTTTTTTTCAGTATGTATAAAAACCAAAGCGTAAAAGTGGCAGGCAAGGTAATTGTCCCTAATTCCAGTCTTGTGCTCAGCTAAGTGGCTGCTGGCTGTAGTTTATATTTTTACAACTGACAGATATGACAGTGGTATTGATCTTCCCAACTCACTCACATTAATAAAGCATATAGGTATATTTCCCAAAATGTCAAACTATTCCTTTAGGACCATGTTGAGGGTGGGGGATGATCTCACTGCTAAGAGGCTTTCTTACTCTGTAGTGGTGGGTAACAAATGTAAACTGCAAGCAAGTGAGTTTTTTTTCTCTCAGGTGACATTGACCCTGAAGCTACCTTGAAATCACAGGTCTCAAGGCAGCCATCAAAAAAGTCGGATCACATCAGATTTGCCCTCAGTGCCTCCCAAACACATCAACCTCTGGAACAATGCCTGACTTTGTTATTGCGGTTGGTACACTGTGCCAGTTTATTTGTCACACAAAGGCCACAGCGCTTTACAATGTTTACTTAAGGACGTGTGCCACAGAGCTTCAAAACAGCTCTTTCATCCATCCACAACAGGCCTCACTATTATCAACAGTATCTGACCCTGTGTCTCAGTCCCTCATTTCTTCCGTCTGTCTGCGCACCTGCTGTTTGTGCTGTGACATTGCTGTGCAGGGAATTGTGGGAAAACACATTTTAGTTGCATGCATTGCGGGGGATGGAGCCTTCAAAAAATAAATGGATGGCTTGTTTTTCTGACCTTCGCGCAATGAAGTCTCTCTCATTTGAACTTTGCTTACATAACTGGCTTTTTGTTGTCATCTTTCAAGCTGTCATCTCTTCATTTTACTCTTCCTGGTCTTGTAATTTCATTTTTGTTTCGACAGTACATTTCTGTTGCTTACACAAATATGCAAGGGTTTCTTTTTACCAAACATTATTTGCCTCAAAATGTACCTCTTTCAAAGTCTTCTGTGTTATTTGAACTTCCTGGATCTGTTATATTGTTATTTCCTGGACAGCAGTGAATTGAAGCCCTGTGCTTTGCAAACAGCAAAAAAAAATAGTTACTATTTTTTGAGTGAGAGATTTCAGCCTTTCTAAAACTCCCCGCATTGCTTTGAGCTGGGAAAACTTGGCATGCGTTTCTGGTGCTTAATTAGGCCGACCATAACTTATACAATTAATGGCAGGAAAGAAGGATAATCTCTACAGGGGCAGGGTGTACTAAAGTTCAGTGCTTTGAAAGTTTGGAGGGGGACAGAGAGGGTAAAAAAGTGTGAGAAGTTCAAGGCAAGGATATTGTGAGAAAGATAAGCACAGAAACCAATAGAGGCGAGAGAAAGAGAGGGGCAGGGAATGCCTCATAGTTACCTTGGGGGTGATTGTCTTCTTGACATCCCCTGTGCGTCCTATGGGCCCCATTAGTAAATTTGAGTGCCGTGACCCAGGTCGTAGCCTGGCTCAGTGTATGTAAATAAGAGGCCTCTCTCCCCCCGGACACTCCACGACCTCTCTGCTGCACATCCTGTTACCCAGCATGGGAGAAACAGCCTGCAGCCTCCTGCCAAGCTCCTCCAATTCCAACAAGCCCCCTCACGCCAACACGCCAAAATGACCTCCAGTTTTCACTTGTGTCGCTGTACAGTACGTTTGTCACACGGATCATAATCAGTGCAGAATTTTAAAAAAATGTCCATGATCAAAGGTAAATTCTAGTATTTGTGAGACCACTGCCATATAATGGTAGAAAGTGCATTTACTCAATTACTGTACATAGTTTTGAGTACAGTACAGGTACCTGTTTTTAGATTCCATGTTACTTTATACCTTTCTACTCTGTGAATATTTTACTTTGTACTTTGTACTACATTTACTTGACAGCTACAGTTTCTAGTTACTTTACGGATTAAACACTTGCATCAGTATTACAAATCAATATTTTTGTACTTCTACTTTCGACTTTGAATGCAGTTTTACTTGTAATTAAGTATTGTAGGATTGTGGTATTGTTACTTTTACTTAAAGCAATTAATAATTTATTTGCCATTTTGGGAGGCAGCAGAAACAAGCTGGACACAGCACTGCCATATTAACAACTTTGAAGTTGTAATGGCAAACAAGTTAGCAAACAGTTGCTTTTTCTTGGTGAATGTAAATCCAATATTCACTCTCCTTTTAGCTCCAGCTCCTGGGGGAAATATCTGTCTCTTTGGCTGTTAAATGCTCCACTTTGTTCACCAGCTAGTCTCCAACTATGTCAGTCTGAACAACCATGAATGAGCTGCATGACTAAATGACTAATTCTATTTAAATTAAATGTTATAAAAATAAAGTTATAGCTACTTATATTTTTTATGCACAAATGTCTAACTCTGGAAAGCAGTAAAACTTTCATAAAAAACAGCGATATAATAGCAGCTACTACACTTCTACACCTCTAGACACAACGTCCTTGTTCTTATTGATATGTGTATGTCTGGCATAATGATGCAGATCCCAGACTGTCCTAGACACGTCCTCTGCTGGATCAGACCTTGGTTGCATGCAACCAGGGAGTGGCCTTGGGATAGATGTGTTTCTAACCTGGTATATTTCTGCCTCAGAGAGAGAGAGAGTGACGAGTGATGAGGGAGATGGAGAGATGGTAAACACATGCCACCCGTAAGTCTATATGTGTTGGAGAGCCATTGAGATGGAGAGATGTGGAATGATGATGACAGGGGTAGTGGGTGGGTGGCATGGTAGCACAGTGACACCAAGTTGTTTTCAAGCACAGAGCTGTTGACTGTGAAACCTGCTGAGTAACATACTTTAGTTTCCGTCTTTCAGGTCAAAATGCAGTCAGAGAATGAAGCAGGAGCAGGTTTTGGAAAAGTTCCTGGCTTTGTGAATAACAGATCAGGCAGTAGGATCAGTAAATCTGTTTTCTGATTTGCCTTAGGGTGCAGCATGTCATCTACAGACTGCTGGGCAACTTGTTCACTAAATCTTGTTTATCCAGATTTTTCTTTGTAGAATAAACACGTCAGACAGTGTTGTTTTTCTGTCTGCCCCTATGTCTGTTTTACAAACTCTCTTTCTGGTTCTCTGATTCAGGCTGTCAAGTGCCAGCATGCTGTTCGTAGTTTTGCATGTCTTACTTTAACTGCATGAATTGCTGCCAAGAATTCATTTGTGGCTTGGTGTTAGTTTCCCACTTTGGTTTCACATGGCTTTTTGATGCTCTCCTGGTAGGAGTCACAGTAGTTCTTTAACATTGATAAGCCTCAGGAAGTGCAGCTGCAAAGCTTTATGCAGTGGTACATCTACACTATGAGAAGTGAATGGGTCCACCTGTGTTGCTTTTGGCGCTAATATACAGAAATATTAACTATGGCGACCAAAAGTAAAAACCTCACCTTTTGTTCACCTATTTTTTACTCCAGTGATGGTGCCTTATTGGGTAGTAGGCAGTAAAAGTTGCACCTGCAATGTGGTTTTGATTTACTGTCTTTGAACTTGTAAAAGGTCAAACACTAATTGAAAATTTTAATTTTAACTTCATTGTTGATTTACCATCATTTGCTTTATAACACCTGCGATAGAAGTACCTATTCCAAGCACTGTTTATACAAATATCAATACATTATGCGATAGTACAGCTGTGTCTGGCAGATGCACTGATTTCACATCACACAGTATTGATTTTACAACTTTAAAATAAATTCACTTTTCTCCACTAGCAGGTCCATACATGGCTCTGTGTAAAGTAGGTCAAAGTAAGATGGAAAATGTCGGGACATTAAACCTACAGTACGCATACAGCAGCCAAAGACAACACATAGCTCAAACAGACCTGCTTTCCTGTTCAAACAACTGGGTTCCTTCATGAACCTCAAGCTGGAATTCAGCCAAATACATTCATGCTGAAAAACATACTTATAAAAAAATGTAATTATATTATAATAAGAATCTTATATTAGTATAACATTTAAGGTATTTAGTTGCTACATTTATCCAGAGCTAGCATCATAAGGATCATAAACAGGCGTCATTTACTGTGCTGTATGCAGGAAAAGTAAATTCAGAAGACAGTCAAAAGCTAGCGGTATGTTTTCCGGTATACTCATCTGTACTCAATTTGCAGGGGAAATTGCAGCAAACTGACCAAACGTTTTATAGAGTTTCATAAAACATGCTTTGATGTTTTTGGTTGTAATCAACAACTTGATGTGTCTTATGTCTTCAGCATCACCATGGATTCAGTCACGTTCGATGCCGAAGCCATGAATTAACTAAACCAACAGAAAAGTGGTTTCAGGCAGGTTGTTGTATCACACTGTGAACAAGTGTGGGAAAATGTCCTAAGTTAAGAAATGGCACCAATTTTGGCATAGTAATAATTTTCCCTTTCATTTATAAGACTCACAGGCGTGAGAAAATGTCACTAACCTTGCAATTACTTGGTTAGAATCAGACTAAATATATTGAATACATAATCAGATACAACATTAAACGCCCCCAGAATGAAAAGCTGATCCATGTTTACACTGACTGACATGAAGACAAAATCACATTGCTGTCTGTATGTATAATTGTATATTAAGCAGGGACTATAGTGAAAAAATATATATATTCATACATCTGTATGTTCAAGCTCTCTGGGCTAAATTTTGTTTTTCTGGCGTTTTGTATTTAAGAGTACAGTTAAAAAAACAAAAAACAAGATGAAGTTAGGGGAAAATGTTGAAAACTGATGGTCAATACCAAAATCAACTAAGAGTGATGCTACCATCTGTTGGACAGAATGTAAACTGCAAAATCTGAACCTAGTTACAACAATGTCATTTACTCTAGATTTTGGTTATGTTGTAACCAAATTAGGCTTAACAAGATCTGCAAGAATATCAAGCAACCTTTCTTACAATCACAACTCTGCAGCTGAATTGCTTACTTTTGACTTGACCTTGTGACATTTGGCCACTTAAAAATAAAGCTGCTCTCATTTCAGTGGGCAGCAGTTAGTGTTGTTTATACTGAGATGTTTGTGGTAAATACATACAACTTGTTCATGATAAAATTAAACATTGATATGATACTTTCAAGGGTACTCCCTTTGCAGGCACCTTAAATGTTTCTCTTACCGCCACAGCCTGGATTAGACACATTAAGAAATACAGATTTTTACCACAGTAGTACTCAAATGAACTAGGCTAATGTCACTTGTATAAGTTTGCTACTTGGCATCAAACAGTAATTTTACAATAAAGTTATTAATATTTAGTATTGCTAGTGAATAAATCCAGTGTATTTATACATCTTTGTGCAATCACATAACCTCTATACATATCAATAATGAGTACACAAACTAGGTAAAATTGACCACTTTTGTCAGGCAAAATGTCAGTTAATTATTATGGGGGTAAAAAAAAAAACTTCACATCTATTTTTAAATAAACACAGGACATTCACTCATTTTAATAACCAGATTTATTTCAAAACATCTGAACAAGTGAGATGCTGGCCACTGCAAGCGATACTGATGGGTGTTCTCTGCTCAACAGCATGAAGTCACAACTCAGCTTCTGTGAAGATAAGAAATCAGTCACAAAAAAATTAAACATTACTTCAATGAGTCTATATGATCGGGATACTAACAGGGAAATAGTATGGCTTTTTATTCAGGTAATTGATGGTTAAGTTTCAGATTTACTGTTGTAATATTACTGTAATGCAATGACATGCATTTTTCTCCTGCCATGAACAGCAACATGCATATAAGCATTCAACAACAATAAGCCCCCCCCCCACCAGCCATTAACAGTTGATGCTTGACTTGCGACCAGCAATGCGTTTCAGCTGCAACTGTCTGTTGGCTTAAAACCCATTTAACATAAGTGGTTGGGCAATAATCCTACCTCTGAGAAGCTTAGTGTCCTGATTTTGTAAAAACTGTGTCAAAGAGCTCTAGATTCAATTCTATTGTAATTTGAGGACAGATTATGATGTTTGTATTTAATTGTATTGAAAGATGACTGATTTAGTCTCAAATTTGGCTTTAAGATAACACTTGCTTTACCTTGTACTGGTTTACTGGTTGTGTACTGGTTAAAGTTGTTTATGGTCACTAATCATACACTGATACAATGTCTCGTGATACACTGTCAGCAGATAAGACGCAACCAGGGTCAAAAATTTACTTTTGGGTTTACCGGCCAATGGTGGGTAAATTTCAGATTTACCAGCCAAACTACATTTCAACTGGCTATAAAACTATACAAGTATGATATACAGTGATGTGAAGGTGTCGCTTTTGGCTCTCGGTAATTGTGACAGCATTTCTCACCATTTTCAGAATAGTTACTATGTTTTCTAACAAGCCAGGCACAGCCAAACTTTGCTGTGTTACCGGCTGAGCCTTTGAAAGGAATTATATTTACTGGAAGTAATGTGTTCGCTGTCAGAGAGAAATAAGTCCCTGTTCATGTTACTACAGCACCAGTGCAAACACTGAGCTAGGTAGATAACCATAGCAACAATGGACAGCGAGGGTCAAAGACTTGTGATACAATTCTTGATGGTCATAAGTTACGTGCCCAGCAGTGTGAAGTTGATGCAAAATGTTATCAGTCAACTCATGTGTTGCAGTGATTAGTTTGAAGTACGTTCATATCCATTGACCTCATTTATTTTATTTCCCACTGCAGTTTTTTTTAACCCGCATTTGGTGAGTGCTTATTTTGGAACCTGAATGCAACTAACATATTATAGACCTTTTCTTTTTATAGATGGCATACTGTATTAAATGACACAAGAGAAATGCCTTTTTGAAGTAAACAGAGCCCAAACTGATGTCTTCCAACTGTTGATAGACAGTTTTGTTGATGCCAACTGTAATCCAACACCTATTAGCGAACGGGCTAACAGACATGGCTGGGTTTATGTCCCCTCACCTATCGCAGCCTCCTGGCTTCTCTTTCAGACTCTAGAAGTGTCAGCACATCTCCTTCTCTGACTGGGCCCTTCACGTTCCTGATGATGGAGCGATTGCTGTCATCCATGAACTCAACACGGACCTGTTAGGACAGCATTTGACATGATAAAGTAAGTGGCCACTAAACTTAACCACCAACAAGCAGAATGCTACCACAATCACATTTAACTGAATGACTTTGAAAAACTAAACTTGAGCCACATTATTGTTCTAGATCCAGGTGAAGAAAGTCCGTCAGTGTCTCTACAACCTCAGATGCCTATCTTGGTGCTAAAGACTTTCTACACCTGCACCACGCCGAGCAGCTTGACAGGTAGCATCACCACCGGGTATGGAAACAGCCCTGCAGAGGGTCAGGTGTAAACTCAGAGATGCAATAGTCATTTACATCAGATGCACGAAGAGGATTTAAGGATCACAAAAGACCTCAATCATCCCTACAACATCCTGTTCTCTCTGTTGCTGTCAGGTTAGGCGCTACCACTGCCTGAAGGCCAAAACAGAGAGGATGAGAGTCTTCCCTCAGGCTATTAGGGTCCTGTACCAGTAACCTTCAGAGTGCTTTCTGCATAACTTTATCATCCACCTGCAATAAAGTCCAATTATACCAATGTCATCACCATCCCCTGTACTGTACATATTATGCACTGGTAATTGTTTAATTATTTTTTAAACTCAGTACTGGTCAATGTTATAGTAAGTGCTGCATCATTTTATTTTTCTTGAAAACTTTTAGAAAAATCAGAGTTTCCATTCTTATATAAAATGTACAAAATCACCTTGATAAATTCTGATAAAGATTATAATTTGTCCATTATATACCAAGTCTGTCAACCGCAGATTGTGTAAGTTTCATCTTTGTTAGCATTTTCCATGGAAAAGTTCAATTACTCTTTTTAAAACTGTCCATATTCAATCATTTAGGCAGTTAGATCATGATAACTTTACACACTGCTTCTTAGATCATATAGCAAGACATTTACAGAGTTTAATATAATCTCTTATCACACTCATTTTATGTGGTATTCCATCTGTAAATATGTGCAAAAGATATGACTTGTATATTTTTAAATAAATCCACGAAAAACTATTTTTATAAACCGTTCTGTAAACGTATGGTCTTTTGGTATATTACCACAAGAACACCAAGACATCCATCTGACTCATCAATGTGCTGGAAAATGGTTTGTGTGATGTGCAAAATCATCGCATTTATACCTCATTTGCATGTTTAAACAAATATAAATAAAACTTATTTACAACTCATTTAAAACTTACGTATAAAATTTACTTTTAGCTTATAAAGTTTAATTGCGATATGAGTAAAGTAGGGGGAAAAGCCTATTTGTGGTCTCTAGCCTTAAGACATTTAAAACCTAGCGCATTAATCCACAAAGCAACATATTTCAGTATATATGTGTATATAATGTAAAGATACAGATTCATTTCGGATGAATTTGGCAAACCCTAACCAAATATGGTTATAATGTATTAACAATGAACACAACGTTACCTGTGTACATTGTCCCTGGGAACCAGTTCTTCCGAGTACTCTGGTGACCTGAAAAAAAAACACAAGAAAACGTTAGATTGACGCTAAACAAAAATCGTGTTTCCTTATATGAACTAAAAAAGTCCAGGGCGTCTAAAAGTCTACAACAGGCTACTAGTGAACTAGCGAGCAGACTGTAGCATGGACGGGCCTCCATGATAGACGCACCAGAGCCAACATGCCGTACGCTGAACGGTACATAAAAGTCGATTTAGCCTCAATGTTTTGGGATCGTATAAGACACTAGTTGTTACTGCAGCGATTTATCCATTCGGATGTGATTATTTTCGACATATTACATAATTTCTTACTCTTGCGAGCTTGATCGGCTGCACGCGGGCGGCGTCCATGTTGTCAGGTTAGACCGGAAAGGAAGTCACGTGGTGCACGGCAGTCATATATCGCAACTGTAATTCGTCTCGTTTTATTTATTGTACAATTTTATTTTAAATAGAAAATAAATTAGAAAAATGTTCTTTAAATTAACTGTTACAAAATACCGAAGTCCCTTTTTAAAAACTGAAATCTTATTTTAGATTCCCACTTCCTTTTCCGGCAAATGGCTAATACCATTCACAAACCTTCATGGGTGTAAACCGTGTAAACCATCGAACAGGGCCGTACCATTACTTATTTTTTGTCCATTTCACACATTTTAACTTTAAGGTGGAATTATAGACCCAATTAATTGTGTCTAGGTTTGATTAACCATTGACCTCATATATAGATATACACTTAAAGCCATAAGAAAATCCAATTCATGTCCATTAGCATATACTGTGTACAGATCTGAGCATATTAGCTTGTGCATCACAGTGACTGATGCAGTGAGAGTCGGCATAAAATACAAAATCTATTCATTTCTGTGGCATATTCACACTATTACAATACATGTTTTATCCTAATTTTAAAATACTGATTCACTAAACTGGGCCATAATTTGGTCTATCCACTCAGTGGGCTATTATTATTCAATATTTAAACAAAGTATGTTCTTTGCTTATTATGAAGGGATCCATGCCAAACAGGGATTTAATTATTAAGATAAAGGAGAAGAACAACTTCATTCTTTGATAATAATATAGAGAAAATCAGAGAAACATCTCTAGAGAAACTCTCCATAGCCTTGTTAGCAATGCAATGCAGTCATCACACCACTCTACGCCTATCCTCCTCTCTCAGAACTCAAAGCCTTAAATCACAACACTAATCCCTGTGAATGGTATTTTTAACTTGCGTTTGGACAGAAAGAACAGCAATAGGATTAGAGAATCAGTAAAGAGGCTGAATCTCTAACTCATGCAGTTGATCTTCTTGCACGCCTGAGAGACAAGCACGGTGACTCTTTCTATATATTTCTACCTGAAAGCATCATTTAGGGGACAATATTCAGCCTAAATGGAGATCTTGTGGAATACTGTTGTTATTGTTTTTCACTGACT
Source organism: Micropterus dolomieu (assembly GCF_021292245.1). Classification (NCBI taxonomy): domain Eukaryota; kingdom Metazoa; phylum Chordata; class Actinopteri; order Centrarchiformes; family Centrarchidae; genus Micropterus; species Micropterus dolomieu. The sequence continues at coordinate 19,561,780 of NC_060155.1, forward strand.
TGATTTTACATATTTGACTCATACAAACTTATTGTTTGTTTTTTGTCTTCCAAGGAGCTGTCACAATGGAGGTTATGAAGCCCAGGTTCAAAGTGGGCCTACTGAAAAAGCGTCGCTCCAGTCTTTTTGCGACCATAAAACGGGATAAGAGTTTTTCCCAAAGCACTGAAGAACAGGAGTGTGAATTCCCCTTCTCACAGGACAGCTCTGTGAAACCATGGACATCTATGGACAACCTAGACGCTCCTGATGTCAAAAAACGTGCAACAAAAGATCAGAGCAAAGACGCACCGAACCACAGGAAATCAAACATTGTCAAACTCAACGTGGGTGGAAAATTATTTCACATCCCAAAGCATTTGGTCCTCCGATACCCTAAAACCAGGATTGGAGTCCTTGCACTCTGTGATGATCCTGTGAAACGTCTGACACTCTGTGATGATTACAATGTTCGGAACGATGAGTTCTTTTTTGACAGGGACCCCATGTTTTTCCACTACATCTTCCACTTTTATTGTAGTAATGTCCTATGGGTGATGGATAGTCTCTGCCCTGTTAGTTTTGAGGAAGAGATGTCATTCTGGGGGTTGAGACTGAAGGACACGCCAAGGTGTGCTGTCCATATTTAATACTAGATGTGTTGTGTAG